>NW_006768854.1:33341-47714 GCF_000204055.1 Melampsora larici-populina 98AG31 | reverse complement strand
GCCTCACACGTATCAGTGCCTCCGCTTTCGGACCTTCATAAATAAAATATTCATTTCAATTCAAAGTGCAGACAAAGGGTTAAATAAAGACACAGAACTCACCAGTAGCTTCCCAAAGTCTATTGAACTCAGGTGTTCCCAACTCTAAAGTAATATCAGCAACCGCCTTTTTGAGTGAGACAATTGAAGATGGCAAAGTTAAAAATTTGTCCATCTCAGCTTCTGTCCGATTTCCTCTGCGCTTCCTTCGCAGACGTGAAATCTCATTCCTGCCGCAAAAAAAGTCAACAAAAAACACTCATCCAAATAAAATTTGACGTAATTAATTACTGGGCATCTTTCACCTGCTCTTCCAGGTCGAGAAGCTTCACGAGATATTCCTCTAGCTTCTGTTGTATCCCACGTTCTTCCATGGCAGCCAGCTGGACCTCTCTCTGCCGCTTCCACTGATCAGAAAAATAGATATATGTAAAACCGGCATCTCGAGATTCTAGCCGTTGGAGGGTTTGAGATGCTCAATCAAATCTCTGCTCTGCCGTCTTTAGTTTCACCTGAGTTGAGAAAACTGAACTCTTGTTGTCAACATCTGATTCACATATCTTGTACAAAAAAACATACCTGAATTTTGGCATCAAGTCTCATTTCCATGACTTGACTTCAAATCTATGGCATCAACTCGATGTTGCTTCGTGGCACATCTATTTGGTGCTACCAGAGGAGAATTCTCTCCCCATATCCGCTCACAACCTTTGCCATCTGAAAATCCGTTGCCCACATTCAGTCTGGGATTATATTCAAGCTGACAAGACCACTCATGCGCATATGCATGGAAAGCACTAGTTGCAAAGCGCAGATTTCCATGATTGTATTCTGCCTCAAAATATTTGTGCTGTCAAAAACAAATAAGAAGCAATGGAATCAATGTAAGAGCGGCCAAGAAACCATCAAAAAATTTACCTTTTGAACACTCTTCTCAAACGTACAACCAATATCATAGAAAACAGTAAAACTTTTACCAGGTTTGCCTGGCTCCGTAGTATCTATCAACAGTTGATCAAGCAATGCCAATACAAAGTACTGACTAGGTAATGCAGTGGTATAATTAGCATTGGAACACACCACTTGTATGTAGTTGGAAAGAAACCCTCACCGCTCCCCACTCTGAACCACATTCACATATTTCACAACGTGATCATGCCTACAAGCCATTGCGATAAGGCCTGTTTCATCACATCCTTTCCACGTAGATTTACCTCGTACATCTGAAGCAGCTGTGTGAGATGCTGAACATTGATCCTGGGGAAAATTTAATAATTAAACAAATTTCTAATCAGATCTCAAGTTAACCCCCCCCCTGCGTGATCTTATGTGGATGAATGACATTCACATATTCAAATTCACCCATATGTGAATTTGTTTCACATATGGGTGAATCAACCTCACCCACATGTGAATTTGTTAATTCGTTTCACATATAGGTGATCTAATTCACCCATATGTGAATTTGAATATGTGAAACAAATTCACATGTGGGTGAATTAGATTCACCCATATTCACCATATGTGAATTTGAATATGTGAAACAAATTCACATGTGGGTGAATTAGATTCACCCATATGTGAAACAAATTAACACATTCACATGTGGGTGAATCTAATTCACCCACATGTGAAACGAATTCACATATGGGTGAAAGTCATCCACATTTATACCACAATTTTGAAATGATCTAGATATTGTACATACCCCAATTTGACGATGATCTTTGCCACCAGTCCGTCGTTTCCACTCTTCAACCCTTTGATTGTCCAGGAAGAGAGGCGGATTCTCCATCTCCATTTCCTCATACTCCTGGCTCGCAGCAAGATGTCGTCGATGTTGAAAGTTTCCATCACAGCAGACGTGATAATCAGACTCATCTGCCTGTGGGTTTGGCTGAAGCGGGCCAAAACATCTTGGGCAGTTCATAGCAAGTTGATCCAGGGCGGTGAGATACAACGCACTGATTGTAAGTTCCTTCTCTTTGCGCAGCATATATTGATATGCATCAATTGCAGAAGACAGGGTTTTCCGCCACCGTCGAGGCTGAAACACAAACATATCTAAGCTGTGAGTTTTCATTTCTAGAAACAATTAGACTCGCCTGATTGGTTCCCGCAACCAACGGTAGCGGATTGGCCGGGTCAAGGAATTCATCTAATCCCAGCGCAAACCCTTGTGTTCTGACTGTGCAATACTTCCAAAAGGAATGATGCAACCTAAGTAGCCTGATTGAGTATGCGGCTTGAGGATGTACTGGAGATCCTCCAATGTAACCCATTCTGACAAGGCGTACTTGATCCATGGTACATTTACAAAATGTTATTTCTAATTGTTTTCGCTCTAAGTCATCAATATAATCAACATCCCGCATCAATGTATGATTTATATGAACATAAGCATTATTCCCAAGAAGATAACTAACCCAAAATATCCAACATATCAACTTTACGTCTTTTCAGATCCCCCACACCACAACAACATTGTGTGTATTTTGGGTTGTGATCGTAGTCCCACTTGGAAGTATCCCCCCATTGGGAAGTTTCTTGCGACAGTGTCATGTAGGTAATAAACATTTTCGGAAGAGCCTTCTTCCAGTTCTTATTTTCTGTCATTTTTTTGCTCTTGTAGAAAGAACCTTGTACGTAGTTGACAAAAGGTACATTGGGATCTGGGGCCACGGCAGGATCATCTCGAGCCGGCAGGAAATTATTGATGTTGTCATACACATCCGCATCACCATATAGCATCACGTTGTCGTCATCTTGATGGTTGTTGTTGGTTTGGTTTGCCTGACCATCCACTTGCATTGGATCCTGAATATTGTTGAGTGCTTGTTCAAATTCAATTAGACGTTTGTTGACATATTGAGCTTCACTCTCGTCAACTTTGTCAACAATGTTTGCAGAGCCTTCAGCTTCTTCTTTTTTGCGTCTTTTCTTTTTGGCTGCTCCAAGCGGGCAAAGGACTGTGGTTCCTTTCTTCCCCATGTTTGATGAAATAGAATCAGAGGTTTGAAACGATGAATGTGAGGAACGAGTGGATTTTGATGGTGTCGAGTCCTATCAGTTGCAAGATTTTCGTATGTTTTTTTTGATTTAAATTAATAGATGGGGGAATGAATTTTTCATTATCTCTCCCTGGTATTGGTACCAAACCACGACAGGTGGTTAGCCCCTGTCTTCCACCTGTCTGTTCTGTGGTTATACCACCGTATAGACCACAGAACAGACACCAGAGGGACTAAGCCACCCCCAACCTTTTCGTTTCACACCCCATCAGCTTCTTAGATGAGCCTGGGAATCCTGTATGAGCTGTACATACACACCTTGAATATGTACCCCATATTTATTCAAGGTGGGGTACATACCTGTTGATGTTAGCTCCAGGCCGGCTCAAAATAAAACTTACATTATATCACCTTTTTGTTCTTCACTTTTCGCATTTGATTCTTAGGTCTTTCAACACAATGCCCTCCTCCACCCGTTCTCGCTCCCGTACACAACCCTCCAATGGCCCATCTCTTGGACATCATACCAGAAGGACCTCCCGCTCGAGTCGCAGAGTATCCTTTGAAAGTGTAACCTTGAATTCAACCTCTGATCAAAAACGCAAAAACAATGTCAGGTCATTGGTCTTGACTACTCGGAAAAGAAGTTGTCTAGACGTACAAGAAAAACCTCCATCTTCTGATGGAGAATATCGACCAGAAGACGACAAGGACTCACAATCCGACCAGTTAAATGATGGGTCAGGCGACTCTGACTCAGACATACAACTTCAACTTCTGCGTAATCAAGCTCCACTGACAAATGATCTCACCGAAGACCGAGAAAACGAAGAAACCGAAGCCGACGAAGAAGACGACTTACTCCAACGCCTGGCCGCAGAAAATATCTTAGAATCATATGTCATCTAGGGATATTTGAATATATCAGAATGCCCTTTGGAATAAAAAATGCTCCAGCTTTCTTCCAAAGAATGATGGACACAGAATTTTCAAAAGAACTACAAGAGGGATGGCTTAAAGTTTATATTGATGACCTTATTCTTTTTCATACAACTTGGGAGGCACACATGGCATCCATGGAAATTGTATTGTTGAGAGCTAAAGCCATGGGTATGACAATATCTTTGAAGAAATGCCACTTTGGGTTTGAAGAATGCAAAGCTCTAGGTCATCGTGTATCAGGCCTATGGGTAGCAGTGGACCAAAACTCAGTAGCAGCAGTACTACAGAAACCTTGCCCAAAAGACAAAAAAGAATTGAGTTCATTTTTAGGTTTTACAAGTTATTACAGAGCTCACATTCCAAACTTTGGAATTATTACTCATAGCCTCTACAAACTTTATGCAAAAGGAGTAGTCTTTGAAATGACAAAGGAAAGAATTGACACAGTAAACAAAATAAAGCAGATACTTACAACTGCGCCAATCTTATTTCACCCTGACTTTGAGAAACCCTTTAAACTTTACGTAGATGCATCAATTGAAGGATTAGGAGCAGCACTACATCAGACACAAATAATTGAAGGCAAACCAAAAGAAGGACCAATAGTTTTTATATCTAGAAAATTAACAGACACGGAAAGTAGATACTCGTCACCACAGCTAGAATCTTTAGCACTAGTTTGGGCATTGGAAAAATTACACTACTACCTTAATGGTAGCTACTTTGAAGTCATAACAGACTGTACAGGAGTAAGATCTCTAACAAACCTTAAATCTCCAAGTAGACATATGTTGAGATGGATGATGGCAATTCAAGAGTATAAACCTTTCATGACGATTACTCACAGACCAGGAAAATTCCACAACAATGCTGATGGACTTAGTAGAATGGTGTTGCCAAATGATTCCATTAACCCAGCATGGGAACCAGAAGAGATGGAAAGAGACATTCCTGTGATGGGAATTAGTTTATGTCAATTGTCTGAAGAATTTTTTGATGAAGTTAAAACTAGCTATGAAAAGAATAGTAACACACCTAAACTCACCAGGATATTGTCAGCACGTAACAATGATTTAAGTCTATCAAGTACACTTGAACAACCTTGGAAAGATGGATTGGCCCAAGGAAAAATTTCTCTTGAATCTGACTTACTCTATTTTAGAGAAAAACATACTGCAGTTTTAATAATAATAACAACTGAACATATTCAGAAAACATTGCATGTGTGTCACGATGAATTCATGTCAGGACATCTGTCTGAAGACAGGACAGTAGACAGAATCAAGAGTACAGCTTGGTGGCCAAATTGGAGACAAGATGTTGAAGAATATGTAAAGACTTGTGAAAGATGCCAAAAAGCAAATAAAGCCACAGGAAAAAGATTTGGGTTGCTTCAAAGAATAGAAGAACCAACATACGCGTGGGAAGTCATTAACATGGATTTTGTTACTGGCCTCCCACCATCATTGATAAATAACTACAACTGCGTACTAGTGATTGTAGACAGATTTTCTAAAAGAACAAGGTTCTTACCATGCTATAACGAAGCAACAGCAATGGACATTGCTTTACTATTTTGGGAAAGGATAATAAGTGAAGCAGGTTTGCCACGAATAATCATTAGCGACAGAGATCCAAAATTTACTTCAGAATTTTGGAAAAGTCTCCATGCGCTTATTGGGACAACACTAGCCCTTTCCACAGCATACCACCCACAGACTGATGGCCTGAGTGAAAGAAACATCAGCACCTTGACTGAAATTATTAGAAGGTATTGCACTGAAGGACTTTCCTACACAGACAAAGATGGACATACACATGACTGGCATACGCTATTACCAGCTTTGGAATTAGCATACAACAGTAGCATACATAGCACAACAGGAAAAAAGCTTTTTGAAGTAGAAAGCGGCTATTGTCCTAGATTACCAAAAGACCAGATTAAAAACAAGAATGTTGAATTTCATCCAACCTCACTGAGTTTCTTTGACATGCTTGGTAAAGCACGAGCTCGAGCAGCCCAATGCATTGAGGATGCTGTGACGTATAACCAAGACAGATGGAATAAAACTCACAAGGAGCCTAAATTTGTAGTGGGAGAACAAATTCTACTCTCCACTACAAACTTCACAAATTTGCAAGGTCCAAAGAAACTTCAAGACCAGTTTGTAGGGCCTTTTATAATACTAAAGTTTCATGGTAGCAATGCAGTAGAAGTAGCACTAACTGAGGAATTTGGAAGAAAACATCCAGTATTCCCAATTTCATGAATCAAAAAGTTTCATGCTTCAGATAAGAGCAAATTCCCTGACAGGGAAATACCCAAGAAAACTCCTATCAGGTTTGAGACTGACGGAGAAAAAGCTTTCTCACATATAATAAAACAAAGAGAAACACAAGTCAATGGCAAATCTGCAACTCTCTATCTAGTGAGATACCAAAATAGAAGTGCAGATGAAGATGAATGGCTGCCAGCTGATAAAGTACCCAATGGCAAGACAACCCTAAGAGACTTCAGAGCACAAAAAAGAGCTCATAAACCTTCTGAAAAGAAGTAATGACCTCCTTTGAGGGCGGGGAATGTCAGCCCTGAGTACATATACATGTACCCACAACTAACCTGTAAACAGTAAAACCCTATGCATAAAATCAATTAGATGTTACATAATGAACATAAACTGTATGTAACATGTAATACAATGTATCAAAACCTTTATTACATATACAGGGACACTCAAAACAGCATGTAATATGTAATAAAAACACTATTTACACCTCATAACTCAGTGTCAAGAGTTAAAATGCTTATATTACATATCATACATAACATGTATATGTACTCAAGCCTTACTAGTAATAATCAACCCTGAACCAATGTAGTGATAATGACAAATATCACTACAGTTAGGTTTAGAGAGGAGAGTATATAAACCCCTCCTCTCTCAGCCTTCAGAGATTCCCCCAAGCAATTATTACTCTACACTTTTAAAGAACAATATTAAAGTTCCACAGAAGTAAAATATCAAGAGTCTTACAAAGATAAGACTAGTGATAAACTTCTTACAAACTTTAATCAGCTTCCTGATTAAAAGTAAGTAATACATTCCTTCACATCCCTCTGGATCCTCTACTTCCCCCAAGTAGAAATCAAACTAGGTTGGTGACCTCTAACAGCCCCAGGTTAGTGACCTTAAGAAGAACTTCCAGGTTGGTGACCATAAGAATAACCCAAGGTTAGTGACCATAAAACAACTAGTTTGGTGATCTTTATCTCACCCTTTAAATCAGTCAAATAGAAGATTAAAGGAGGGTCTTGGATCCAACCCTCATCCATTATTAATAACACTAGTTATTATTATTATTTATAATCTCCTCTTAAGGAGTCAATTAACTTTAGTCTGTCAGGGTTTATCCTTTCAGACCAGTATATTCATTTTCTCCTCCTCTTTCCTTGTTTATAATTCCTTGTAATTACATTATACTAGCACATCAGCGGCGGGCTGCCGCTACCAAAAGCTCAAAGTACAAAAGAATATACTGAGTTATTCAATGTTCCCTCTCATTAATATAATTACAGGCTGGAAATTCAAAACATTGTAAAAAGGAATATGCTAAACTGATCCAGAATCAATACACAACTTTTATTTGGTCTAATTTTTTCAATTATTTCATTCATTTTCCACAAAACTTTAAACTAACCATCAAAATGATACCTAAACCTGAGTTCAATACACCTCGCAATAGCTTTGATTACATTCGAACCAGGTGATGAAAACCATAATTATTCTATTATCCAGATCAATCAGTTTTTTGGATGATTGGTTGCGCATATCATAAACACTTTTTAATCTACATCTTCCCAGCAAAGAAAATGAATGTTAGAAGTTGACTAAATTTGAGAAAAAGGGAAGAAAATTTAAATGACTTTTTGGAATTTACGAATCATTTGAAATGATTTGAAAATCCAAGTTGGCCATTGAAGTTCTGCTTCAAGCATCAAAATAAATAAAAAAAACTGATATTTTGATCAGGGTGAAAAACAAAAGTTGAGAAAGGGTTTGGGGGATATTCACCTTGGAATGATCTGAATTATGATCCAGATTGAATTGATTCTGATAGTTCAATTAATTTTCAAATTCAATCAATTTAAAAGCTCTGTATTGTTCAAGTTCAATTAAATCATCTATAGCTTTTTCAATCTGTTCACCATCATCATCATTTTTGTTTTTGTTATTCAAGTTTTGAAGAGATTGTTCACTTGAATCTATCAAATTGACCAAATCCGATTGAGAGTTTGTAAACTTTAGATATCATTGAATCAGTGAGCCATTTGTGAAATGGTTTAGTAGATCAGATGATAACTTAACTTGTTCATGAAGTGTATTTTTTCTTTTTTGTTAACCTTTCCATTCCTTCCATTCAATTCCTTCTTCACAATCTGTACTATTCACAAATCTCTCCCACGCAGTTCTCAAACCCTTCTCCAGATTAGCAAACCAGCGAGATGTATTGACTAACGCTGATTGATCTCGCGCCTCGAACAATGAACATCGCAATAGAACTAACTCTCCAATTCCCGCAGCCAGACAAGTAAGCGCCTGCCGTGGTCCTTGCTCGGGACCGACCATCAGCAAGATCTTCTGATAATTGAGACCCGTTGCTAGCTGGATTGTACGAGCTTTGTAATCATCGAGATCGGTGGGTATCATTCGTGTTCCAAAACCGGTGGCAAGAGCGATACTGGCTGCGACTTGGCTACACATCTTGTGAACATGTGCTCACAAGGGAATGTCAAGATTGGTGTGCCGCTCGGTAGGATACTATTGGGACAAGACCAGATTGATCAGCACAAGTACATAGTTCAGAAACATAGATTAGCGACAATCAAAGAGTAAACAGAACCAGGAAGATATGGGTTACGCACTCAGCCGCAATCGTATGTACGTTGCACTGACGAGATTGAGGAAGATGTGGTTGGAAGTCAACTCATGAGCGAGCGACTCAAATAGACAACTCATATACCCACTGTAAGAAACATGACATACCTTGGTTGAATCCAAGAAAAGATTGGCAATACGACCTCGTTGAATGTGGAGTGCTTTCTTTGCGACCTGGCCAAGAAAAAAATCAGCAAGGGTGCACGCTTTCAGAGTGGTGTTCATTAGTATAGCCTTACACCTGTAAACATGATCCTTGAAGCTACTTCCAGACCCGCCCATTTTTCTGCCGTGAGCTTAAAAAAAGGTTCTCCAGGTGTTGGAAACCTCAGAAGCCATAGGATAGACGTGAGAGCCAGGTAGTAGAGTGGAAGCAAAAACTTGATGAAGGCGGGATCCCATCGAGCTTGGCCCCGTGTGACATAGGTGCAGCCATCATATCCTGCAGACTTTTACCAGTGTGAGCAAGACAGTACTGGTGGTTTGAGTGGGAGATTGAAGAGCGGGGTTTTGACTGAGATCAGAGCCGTTTGAAGAATGTGAAAGCGAATGATGCTTGAGAACAGGGAGTATGCCTTTCAAGGCGCTCATGACCGTACAAACTAATTGGTCAAGGTTGTTGGGTAGCAGGAGTATGCAGGGTAAGATGCCACCGCCCAGTTTCAACAAACAATCTTTGATGACCTGCCGTCGTTGGCGAGTAAAGCGTAGTGAATCTGCAATGACAGTATTGAGGGATTCTTCATTCGGGTCCCAAAGGCCAGTATTGGAGAGCACCTTGATAACGTGAGGTTCATGACTGGACTCAGGTCCGTTTGCGTTTACTACCATCATTGATAACCCAACCAAGCACATTGCCAGAACAACATCTACAAGTCCATATTCACCGGCCAAATCGGCAGGAATTGGTGAAGCGTGGTTGGGAGCTTCAACAACTGGTTTCATTTGTGGGACCCCAAATGCCACCTCGAAGGCCTTTTCATATTCATTACAAGCCTTGAGTGGCTTCCCGGTGGCAGCAGGCAGCCGAAGTGCGCGAGCGGGGTCAGGAAGTGTGCCAAGGAGCTCACCCTCTACAAACGTACATAATTGTAAGGCTTCTGTGTATTGAGGTTGAGGTTTCTGGCCATTAGAATTTGACTGAGCAGGGACCGGATGTGATTCAGGATTACACAGAACACCATGAAGATTGTCGAATGCATCAAAGTAGGTCCTGATTAGCACACAAATAACATATAGTTGATCGGAGAAGCAAGTCATGAAATGGTTTACAGTAAGATCGGATGATAATTTAACTTGTTCATGAAGTGTATTGAATTCAATTTATGGTGTTGGATTTATTTTTTCTTGTGAACATTATCCAATCTATTGTTTGGATGGAGGTCTTTCTAACCGAAATGGTTTGTCCTTTGTCTTCTGGAACTCAATGTTGATGTGCATGGTGAGTTGATTAGCTGTTTGGTCTTGCTGGATAACATCATGGCTGATGTTTATCGGATTGTTGAGAAATGATAATTAAGTTTTTGTTGATGATGCTATTGAATGATATCTTGATTCTTGATGAAACAATGAATTGGTGATTGCTGCTGATCTGAGGAGTTCAACTTGAATTCGAAGTATAGTTGGTCAAGAAGTTGGATCAAGTGGTATAGATCATATATTCAATGTTGGATGCTTGTGGGTTGAAGATACCAGCAAATGAGTAAATCTAGGGTGAAACACGTGGATGTCAAAATGAATGGCTTGGACGTGTAAACCTGGGAATTTTTAGTAGGGTTTGGGAGTTTAGTAGGTTTTGTCTGGGAACATGGTTTCCCTTTAACTTGAATGATTTGAAATATAATTATAATTGCTAGAATTATCAGACCCACCTTACCCAATTAGTGAGCCTGTTATGAACTGGTTCTATTTCACTTGAGTGACATATTCACATTACATGTCACAAGCTCGAGAACCATCTTATAGTTGTAGATACATTGCCTGTACAGATTTTCCCTAATCCGACAATCCACATAGGAAGACTGGTAATAGATACAAATCCTCACCAGAACTCCCTTGACCCTCGTCGCCGAAAACCCCCAAGTCTGTCCATAACATATTGTCGGATCTATAGACGAGACTCAAGGACTATAGATAGATCACCAAGAAGAAACAAGTAGAATTGACTTAAATCGAAAGAAAACCGAACCTCAAGATTCAGAATACTAGCGAATCTCGACCTCATTAGAAAACCTTATCTAGATCTCAGAAATTCAAAGTTGAAAAGACCCAAGAAACTATTCGAAATCGAAAACCTTATTAACTAATCTGCATACGCTGAAACCGAATCCACCAGAACCTTATCTTACTTACTAAAAACTCTGTCGATCCCGACTGTGATCCCTGGACTAGCAAACGCAACCACGTCTCCATCTTACCGTGCTCCTTTAGAGGAGGAGGACTCTGATAGTGAAACTCCGATCCCTTTTCTCGACGCCGATTCTAGCCTTACCGGTAGCGAGATCGATATGTCTGACACCAACATGACCTCTCTCGAAGACATACAACGCAAGCTTGCGGAGCTTTCCACCTCATTGGCTGAAGAACGCCTGATGCGAGGACAAGCTGAAGCCAGATACCAGCAGTCCGAAGCTCGTTTAGCGGCGTTGGAATCCCGAGGCCCATCTGCACCTGCTGCAGCCACTCAACCACCCACTGCGCCACAGCCACCACCAGCTGAACCGGTCCTGAAGGGCCCCAAAGTCTCGACGCCCGATAAATTCAACGGCGCTCGAGGCGAACCCGCAGAGATCTTTGCGAGTCAAGTCCAGCTCTATATGCTGGCACACCCCTACCTCTTCCCCGACGACCGAAGTAAGGTGGTTTTCTCGCTGTCTTACCTCACGGGAGCAGCCAGCAGTTGGGCGCAACCCTTGACAAAGGAGTTATTCGACCCCGCTACCGCCCACCTCGTAACCTTTGAACGCTTCGTTACAAATTTTAAAGCTATGTATTTCGATACTGAGAAGAAATCGAAGGCGGAACGCGCGCTGCGAAACTTATCGCAGAAGACCACCGTGGCCGCGTATACCCATGAATTTAACATTCACGCAACTTCTACTGGCTGGGAAACTCCGACGCTCATTAGTCAATACGAGCAAGGTTTGAAAAAGGAGATTAGAGTGGCAATGGTTATGACGCAAGAGGATTTCACGTCAATTGAACAAATCACTAATTTAGCTATCAAGATAGACAGTAAATTACACGGCGCGACCAACCCAACCTTCCATACGCCAAGCACGAGTGCAGGAATCTCAGACCCCAATGCCATGGATTTATCAGCCGCCTACGTTAGATTGTCCGAAGAGGAACGAGCACGACGTATGCAAGCGGGTTTATGCTTCCGCTGCAATGGCCAGGGTCACATCTCCAGCGCATGTCCCGATCGTAGAGCTAGTAGGAAAGGGAAGGGTCGAGGTGGTTATCAATCAAAAATAGCTGGATTGGAAATTAAAGTCGCAGAGTTGAGTAATCAGAGGGTGAATCATACCAGTAGTTTAGAAGGAGTAGGACGAGCTGAAACTTCAAAAAATGGAGAAGCTCAGGATTGAAGGTTGTGCCCATCCTGAGCCACCTGGAGAATTTGTCATCAATTAATGTGGGATCTAGTAGAATGAACTTGTGCAATACAAACGACCCGCGCATTTTTTTACACACCACATTATCCATGTCCCAAATTCCCCGAGCCACACCGTCCCAAACATTTCCCGCTACGTTCCTCATTGATTCAGGTGCTACGCACGATGTGCTCAGTGAATCATTCGCCTACCACGCTGGCTTGATAGCCGGTGCTGATCGACATGACCAATTGATCACTGGATTCGACGGCTCTGAGAGCCGATCTTCCTTCAAGACCCACCTTTTTATCAAATCCGACCCATTACCGACCCCATTCATCATTACAAGACTCAAAGACTCGTACGACGGCATACTTGGCATGCCATGGATCAAGAAAAACTTTCACCTGATTGACTGGAGTAAAAGTATGGTACACCCAGCCGAGACTCACGTTGCAACCACTTCATTGGTTTCGTATTGGCCGAAAACACCCTTATCTGGCCACTCGTTGGACCCCATGAGGGACGCTAGGCACAATTACGAGGGGATGTGTGTCAATTCTGACACGTTAGCATCCCCGCAATGTGAGTTCGAGAGTCCAGTTAATCCTAATCACCTTGAAACAGATGACAACCCTCTATCTCCCGATAGTTCCCCCCTTATCACGATTACACCCACCACGAACAACGAAAACCACGAACACATCACGACAAAAGACCCGGATACGAGCATTGCGGCCGTAGTGAATACGGCCTTGTCCGTCCCGCCACAGAACCCCGACGATCCCAAGGAGGAGCCTCAGGGGCACGCAAGGAACAGTGACGAGGGGGCTAATGTCTTTTTAGATATATCAACGCCCCCGCAATGTGAGTTTATTACTGATTCCAACCCATGTTCAACCCGAACAGCTGGCAAGCCTGTTTCTCCCTTGAATAACACATCAATCCAGGTCACAGCAGCCAAGACGTCCTGGTCAACCTCAGCACGACTCGCCGCCGACAAAAAGAAACTCGAACCCGTCAAAGCTCTAGAGGAAATTGTCCCGTCTAGGTATCATAGGCACTTACACATGTTTAGGAAGTCCAATGCCCAACGCCTACCCCCGAGACGCCGCTACGACTTTCGTGTCGAACTGATACCAGGAGCTCAACCGCAGGCTAGCAGGATAATTCCATTATCACCAGCCGAGGACGCTGCTTTGGAGGAATTGGTGAATTCAGGCTTAGCCAACGGGACTATCCGTCGAACCACTTCGCCATGGGCTGCCCCTGTGTTATTCACAGGGAAGAAGGACGGCAATCTGCGCCCTTGTTTTGATTACCGTAAGCTCAACGCCCTAACCGTCAAGAACAAATACCCACTACCGTTGACTATGGACTTAGTCGACAGTTTGCTGGATGCCGAAGACTTTACCAAGCTTGATATGCGCAATGCGTACGGTAATCTTCGAGTAGCAGAGGGTGATGAGGATAAACTGGCCTTTATATGCAAACAAGGCCAGTTTGCACCTCTGACTATGCCTTTTGGGCCAACAGGCGCCCCTGGTTATTTCCAATACTTTATTCAAGATATCTTATTGGGACGTATAGGTAAAGACACCGCGGCCTTCTTGGATGACATTATGATTTATACAAAGCCTAAAGTAGATCACGAAGGCGCTGTTGATGGCGTACTTGACGTCCTATCCAAGCATACACTCTGGCTGAAACCCGAAAAATGCGAGTTCTCGAAGAAGGAAATTGAATACCTTGGCCTTATTATCTCTAAGAATAAAATCAGAATGGACCCGACGAAAGTGAAAGCCGTCAAAGAATGGCCAGCACCCCAATCAGTATCTGAACTCCAAC
>NW_006768854.1:25642-28318 GCF_000204055.1 Melampsora larici-populina 98AG31 | reverse complement strand
GTAGGGTTGAAGGTCCTTTATATGCAAACAAGGCCAGTTTGCACCTCTGACTATGCCTTTTGGGCCAACAGGCGCCCCTGGTTATTTCCAATACTTTATTCAAGATATCTTATTGGGACGTATAGGTAAAGACACCGCGGCCTTCTTGGATGACATTATGATTTATACAAAGCCTAAAGTAGATCACGAAGGCGCTGTTGATGGCGTACTTGACGTCCTATCCAAGCATACACTCTGGCTGAAACCCGAAAAATGCGAGTTCTCGAAGAAGGAAATTGAATACCTTGGCCTTATTATCTCTAAGAATAAAATCAGAATGGACCCGACGAAAGTGAAAGCCGTCAAAGAATGGCCAGCACCCCAATCAGTATCTGAACTCCAACGCTTCATTGGATTCGCCAATTTTTACCGACGTTTCATCGACCAATTTTCAAGAACCACAAGACCACTTCATAATCTGACCAAGCTCAACGCGCACTATGTCTGGGATGAAAAATGCGAAAAAGCCTTTGAGAGCCTGAAGACCTCCTTCACCACCGCACCCGTACTGAAGATAGCCGATCCATACAAGCCGTTTACTCTGGAATGTGACTGCTCCGATTTTGCATTAGGAGCAGTGCTATCACAACGCAGCGAGGACGATGGAGAACTCCACCCAGTAGCTTACCTGTCCAGATCACTAGTCCAAGCTGAAAGGAACTACGAGATCTTTGATAAGGAACTACTGGCGATTGTCGCGTCTTTCAAAGAGTGGCGCCACTACCTGGAGGGAAACCCCAACCGCCTAGATGTGATAGTCTACACGGACCATCGTAACCTGGAGTCTTTCATGACAACCAAGCAGCTTACCCGCAGACAGGCTCGATGGGCGGAGACACTGGGCTGTTTCGATTTCGTGATTAAATTCCGACCCGGCAGTAAAGCTACCAAACCAGATGCCTTATCTAGAAGACCGGACCTGGCGCCTACTAACGAGGAAAAATTGACCTTTGGCCAGTTGTTAAGACCCGAAAACATCGGCCCAGACACGTTCCCGATCGAGCTTGCTAGCGTAGAGGGGTTCTTCGAAGATGAAGTGGTTGCACTCGACAATTCTGAGCACTGGTTTGAGGTGGATGTATTGGGCATCGCTGAAACTGACACTAAGGCACCGGACATTCCTACGGATGATCAAATTATACAACGAATCAGAGACGCAAGCAAAGAGTGTGACAGGATAGGGGAACTGATGAACGCAACCTTGAACCCGATATCAGCCAAGACGAAAGCAGCTTTGAAGCATTACAAAGTACAAGATGGTATCCTCTACAACCAAGGTAGAATAGAGGTACCTGACGTCGACGACATCAAATACTCAATACTAAGAAGCAGACACGACTCATTGCTTGCGGGCCACCCAGGTCGAGCAAAGACTCTCGGATTGGTCAGGAGAAGCTTCATCTGGCCATCTCAGAAAGCGTACGTCAACAGGTACGTGGACGGTTGTGACTCTTGTCTAAGGGTTAAATCAACCACACAGAAACCCTTTGGGACTCTGGAGCCATTACCGATACCGGCTGGCCCGTGGACGGATATCTCATATGACCTTATCACCGGCCTCCCTGCATCAAACGGCTACGACAGCATATTAACCGTGGTGGATAGATTAACGAAAATGAGTCATTTCATTGCTTGTACTGAATCAATGTCGGCTGAAGACCTAGCAGATCTCATGATGAAGAACGTATGGAAGCTTCATGGAACTCCCAAGACGATAATCTCAGATAGGGGTAGTATTTTCATTTCACAGATCACGGAAGAAATTGACAAACGCCTAGGTATACGCCTTCACCCGTCAACCGCTTTCCACCCACGTACAGACGGTCAAAGCGAGATCGTCAATAAAGTAATCGAACAATATTTACGACATTTTGTTAAATATCGACAAGACGATTGGGAAAGTCTACTGCCCACAGCTGAGTTCTCGTATAACAACAAAGACCATGAATCCACGGGCATTTCACCGTTTAAAGCTAACTATGGATTTAACCCATCATTCAACAAAGTACCATCAGCTGAACAGTGTGTGCCAGCAGTAGAGAAGAGGATGCAAACACTCGCCGAAGTGCAATCCGAATTAAATCAATGTTTAGAATTAACTCAAGAGAAGATGAAAGAACAATTTGACAAAAGAGTACAACAAACACCAAGATGGGAAGTAGGAGACCAAGTCTGGTTGAACGGACGAAACATTTCGACAACTAGGCCAAGCCCAAAATTAGAAAATAGATGGCTAGGTCCTTTCTTCATTATCCAAAAGATATCAAATTCTACTTATAAATTGAATCTCCCTCTTTCCATGAAAAGCGTCCATCCTGTATTTCATGTCTCTGTACTCAGGAAACATAACCCGGATACAATACATCAACGAAAACAAACCCCAGTCGAACCAATCATAATACAGGATGAAGAAGAATGGGAAGTCAACGAGATACTAGATTGTAGAAGAAGGTACAACAAGAAGGAATACTTTGTGAGTTGGAAAGGATTTGGCAAGGAAAACAAATTCATGGGAACCCGAAATCAACCTCAAGAATAGTCAAGATTTAGTTAATGAGTTTACTTTAAAATATCCCGACGCAACAAATAAGTACAAAAGGAGAAGGCGGAAGACGTGAGAGGGCTATGCTTTTTCCC
>NW_006768854.1:24590-25474 GCF_000204055.1 Melampsora larici-populina 98AG31 | reverse complement strand
GTACAGATTTTCCCTCATCCGACAATCCACATAGGAAGACTGGTAATAGATACAAATCCTCACCAGAACTCCCTTGACCCTCGTCGCCGAAAACCCCCAAGTCTGTCCATAACACGACCTACATGAAAATGTAAAAGGTATTAGCGCTGACCTTTAGACAGGAACATACAAAAAGATTAAAATGGCTACTTACCTTGACAAGGGCCAACGCAACAACATCCTTGGGCACATCCTTACTGGCTTCATCAGAAACATCATCCTTGTCATCAACTCCATCAGGCTTCTCTGGAAGATCAGCTTCATCTTCTTCTGAGTCAGGATCATCTACTTGAACGTCGCCATTGCCATCATTTACCTCAAGAGCCGGAATTGGGAGAATTACATTATTGGGAGTTGTCGGTTTTGATTTTCCTACCTTCTGACCTAGAGCTTTCAAGCCATGGCCAACTGTCAAGTTTAATTTGTGCGCATAACATCGTATGTGATGGCCGGAAGCATTCCAATAGATCGGCTCTTCAGCTTTCAGGAACATCGATTGCATCTCGTCAGCCATCGGACCGTTGTTGCCTCCACTGTCCGTGGTCTGAACTAACATGTAAGAAGTTTGAAAACAATGATATTAGTTCAAATCAAAGAGATAATATGATGAAAAAAGGAAAAGACAAAAAACTTATCTTCTTGTGAAGTCCGTGTCGGACCAAGAATTTTCCAATGGGTCTTGCAAGAAGAGCCCCGAAGTGTTGCCATGCAACCATTTTCAGTGTAAGGCGAGTTGATTTATATTCCCAAGTGTTGTCAATGTAGTTTGCTGATGCGCCCACAAAGGCAAATCGGTTGCCTTTAGTGGTCCAGACGTCGTGGATAAGGCAAACTTGCATTCGTTT
>NW_006768854.1:21979-24145 GCF_000204055.1 Melampsora larici-populina 98AG31 | reverse complement strand
TGGTGGTGCCGAGAGTTCACATCTCATGAAGATATGGCACTATATGTCAATAAGAGGAGCAATTTTTCAACTGTTTTTGCGGCCCGAGCTCAGGGTCTTTCGGTTTCGGAAGTGGTAGCTCAAACCACTGGAGGAAACGTCATGTTGACCACCAAAAAGGCACACAAAACTGACCCTGGTGATAAAGTTAAGAGTGATCTAGCTGCCTTGCTACGTTCAGTATTCAGTAAGCGCCTGATTTCTTGCCGGTGAGACTGGATGATTATAGCTGACTCGTGTTACATATTCACCTCAGGTAAGTTGACCGGCAAGGAGCAAGGGTTTCCTTGTGGCCCTGACCCCGAAAATAAGCTACTTGATACTTACAACATCAAGATTATTCAATTACCGGGATCCAGCCTTCCCAAAAAAATTCTTGAAGCTAAGGTTCAATGGAATGAACAGCCGTAGGAGTTTGTGGCTGAGTGATGTGCAGGCTAACCTCTTCAGGATGAAAAAGGCAGACCCGGAATCACCAGAAGAATCCCACAATTTGAACACTGATACTGATGCACAGGTAATAATGACACAAGATAATAATATTGATGATTATACAATGGAGAGTTTGGAGGAGGAGGAGGAGGAGGAGGAGTGGAATGGATTTGGTGAACTTGATGATGAATGAACTTGGGGCAAGTGCGAGATGAAATGGATTATTTTGTTCTTTTGATCTTATGATCATATTTTAATTTCATGATTGTTAATATTCACACCAAGGTGAATATTAAACTAGCGCACTCAAAGATAATTTGCAGAAATGTAAATTCACCTGAGTGTGAATGTCATTTCAAAATTCACACTCATGTGAATCAGTGTGAATTTCATTTCAAAATGAACACCTAGCGCACTCAAAGATTAGTTACTCAGGTCAATGTAAATTCACCTGAGTGTGAATGTAAATTCACCTGAGTGTGAATGCCATTTCAAAATTCATGCTCATGTGAATGAAGACATTCAAATTTCAATGATGATACACAGTACCCGTATGAGGCACGAAGGAGGGTATGAAGGTCCATGTCAGTACCTCGTCAGTGAGGATCGTGGGCAACGGCCTGACCGTTCTGCACGGGTTCAGATGATGGGCTTATGTAAGCCCGATCCAGGGCAGAACGGTCAGGACCTGAGTCTTGAGAAAGAGGAATGGGATACAAGATGTCTCATCCTGATCCCTCTTCCCCCTTTCGTCTCCTCAAGATCTCATCGTATCCTTCCATCAGGATACTCACCGTTGTCATCACTTCCTCCCCCCTTTTCTCTCTCTAGCTCGACTTCTCTCATTTTTTCGTATAAGTGGTATTAAATTTAATAAATCGTACATCCCATTAAAAACTCAAAGATTTCATAATGTCAGAACAAATAACCAGAAAGAAGAACGTTACCGGAGAGAAGGACTCAGAAAGTAATACGGTTACGAATATGCTAGTAGGACCCCAAGTGGAGCAAGCAAGAGCTTCCGGGATCAATCAAGATATTCATGGAGGTAATAAGGACACCAACATCAATCAGAACCAAGGAGATTCGGTTAACCCCAAGAATCTCGGATCGATTTCAAACTCAAATGAATCGGTGAAAACTAAAGATAGCTCGTCTAAGAATCAAGGAGATAGTACCAGGAGTGGTAATCTCGATTCAACACAAGAGAGTAAGCAATGAGATTTTGATTGTTTTTGATAAACAAAAATCTATAAATATTAACAAATATTTGCCTTTAGAAACGATTGAAGGAACTAATAATCCTAATCCAAAATCATCGAATGCCATAATCATAACGGAAGACCTAGTCGACGATTGAAGTTCAGACAATTCGAATGACATTATAGATTTGAACTTGTTGGACATTAGTAAAGTACGGAATGCGAGATGTGTCAAGGTGACAATGCAAAAATCAAAAAACAAAAATCACAATTCCCGGGTGTGAAAATCAAAAATCAAAGACAAAACTACAGAAAATACTCAAATACAGGGCAAAAACCCCTGTACTGGAGTAAAAGTCATGGCAGAAACCCCTTTCAGACCAGGTTACGGCCCAAATTTCAGTAGATTTACAACTTGAAACTCAACATTTGTCACCCCATTGTCGCATTGACACAAAAAGTACCAGGAAAGCCACAAAAGAGGAAATCAAAA
>NW_006768854.1:19904-21812 GCF_000204055.1 Melampsora larici-populina 98AG31 | reverse complement strand
CAACCCACACACCATCACCAATCATCTTAGTCAATCTTCCAACTTTTGTCATAGTCACCACCCATCCACTTGTTCAACAAAACCTACACTACACTGAACTTCTTTGATCGTCTCCACTCTTCTTCATCCTTATTTGATTGTCTTCACTCTTCTTCATCCTTCTTCAATCTTCTTGGATTGGCTTCAATCCTCTGTAATCTTCTTTTACCAGCGTCAATCTTCCTTAGTATTCTTCAATCGGCTTCAATCTTATGTAATCTTCTTTGATCGTCTTCACTCTTCTTCATCCTTCTTTGATCGGCTTCAATCTTCTTGAGTATTCTTCGATCGGCTTCAATCTTCTTGAGTATTCTTCAATCGGCTTCAATCTTCTTGAGTATTCTTCGATCAGCTTCAATCTTCTTCTTTAGTATTCTTCAATTGGCTTCAATTGGCTCCAATCTTCTTCAATCTTCTTTGATTGCCTTCCATCTTATTTGATCAGCTTCAATCTTCTTTGTTTTTTTTTCTCAGAGCTTTGTCTTTCAACATCATGAACCGTCCCAATTGTCCCTTGTGTCAAAATACTCTCCGTCAAGGCAGACAGCAAATATGTGAACCGTGCCTTGAAAACATCAATGCGGACCAAAACAAAATAGTTCCTCAATCTTCTCAACCCCGTCAGGCCCAACCAAATCTTCCCAACCCCGCCCTGCCAACCTCAAGGTCATCAATGCCAAAGCAGTGCTACAACAGAATGTGCTTATATCCTGGAAGAAGTACTTGACATTACACAATACCGCAAGTATACCAGCAATCACAACTTTGAACTCTGTGATTCTGATATTCCTTTGGTCAATGAGGTGATGCAAGGTCTCAGTCATTGGTCTCATAAACACTATGACGGAAGAATAAAGGTTGCGGATCTTCAGGGGGTGGGTTTGGTATTGACAGTCACAGTCCTCTGGCAAGCCAAACCGGCCTTTGATTTTTGCTTTGATTCTTTGACTGACATGTTCTCTTCCAACATCCCGGACTGGATCCCGTTGGGCATTGTGTTGTTGAGCCTTCTTCCGCTTTTGGTACTTGACCAACTTTTGCTTGCAGAGGTCTGATACTGGTTTTGGCATCTACGGAAAAAAACATTGTTTTGATTAGTGGTATGTTCAACACTTCAAGATTTTGGAATTTGTGTGGGGATGCCGTGAAATAATGATCAAAGTGAATAAACATTGAGTGATTGAATATTTGATGGATTGAATGTTTGATTTGGGAAATGAATCAATGTGAGATTTTATGAATGATTGATTGATTGAATGAGTATTGAGTAATTTCTTGAGGATTGAAATCAGGAAGCACCGAGATACATTTAGCAAAGGGTTAGGCTGGTATTTGGGGGTCCCCTCGGTCACTTGCCCTGCCCTTCACAAGACATAAGCATCTCTGCATGTATCTCAAGTACTTCCGTCTTCCATGAGTCAATGTGAATAACCTTGAGCTGTAAATCTTTGGATATAAGTGAATTTGCATATGTGAATAATTGTTTGAAGGAATGATTGATAAAGTAATTTCTTGAGGATTTAAATCAGGAAGCACTGAGTTACATTTAGCAAAGGGTTAGGCTGGTAGTTGGGGGTCCCCTCGGTCACTTGCCCTGCCCTTCACGAGACATAAACATCTCTGCATGTATCTCAAGTACTTCCGTCTTCAATGATTGTTGGTGAGTAAATCATGAGTGGTAAATGTTTTGAATTATATGAGTCTTCTTTTGCGATGAATTGAACAGATGTTTGAGAAATATTGATTGATTTATTAATCTACATTCAATTATTATCGGCTTCTTGTGGATTCTTCAAGGTTCTATTTCTTCTTGAGGATATAATATTTGTTCTTATATGTTCTGTCTTCATCATGTTGAAGTGTAAGGAA
>NW_006768854.1:1084-19289 GCF_000204055.1 Melampsora larici-populina 98AG31 | reverse complement strand
CAATTCAAACAGTTGAAATCTTGTCATCAATTTTTCAAATGTCAGAGAATACAAGAAAACTCATGTTCACAATAATAAGTTTGAAGGATGTTTAAAACTTGTTTTGCTTGACCTAGTGTAGTAGCTATGATTTCAAAGAGATGAGAGTCAGTGGATTAGAAATAAAGTCACATAAGAATAAAAATACTAACATTGACCAGATGCATTAGGGACTTTAGATGAACCAAAGTCAATGAGTAAAGTAAGTGCCTCTACACCAGGTGGCATCAAATCAATAGTCCTTTCAAGACACCAGACAACAAGTTTAATTTGTTTGAAGGCAAATCAAGAGTCTCAATCATCAAATTGTCAAGGAATTCTGGACACACTCAGAAAGCTACTAAGATATTTTATGCTGAGGCGGACAAAAGCAAGCCACCTACAAGATTTACCTCCTATATACCATGAGACCATTTTATTGGATATACATCCCCAATTCAAACAAGTATATCAGCAACATTACCAAAGATTTATTCAGGAATTCGGTAGGGACTCTCAAATCCAACATAAATGATTTGATGAGGATTGCAGAAGATTGAGGACAGTCAAAGAAGATTAAGGGCGGTGGACAAAGAATACAAACAAAGAAGAAGATTGAGGATGGTTGACAACAAAACTAGAAGATCAAGGATGGTTGACAAAGAAAGAAGAAGATTGAGGATGGATGACAAAGATTGAAGAAGATCAAGGATGGTTGACAAAGATTGAGGAAGATCGAGGACGGTTGACAAAGATTGAGGAAGACCGAGGACGGTTGACAAAGAAAAAAGAAGATCGAGGACAGTTGACAAAGATTGAGGAAGATCAAGGACGGTTGACAAAGATTGAGGAAGATCGAGGACGGTTGACAAAGATTGAGGAAGATCGAAGACAATCAAAGAGGATTGATGATGATGAAAGAGGTTTTGGAGGAGAGCAAAACAGGAAGCAGGTACTTTGAAGCTCTTGAGACAGATGGTAGAATGTCTCTGGTTGGAGCTGTTGATACCTGTGAGACCGAGCTTGTAGCTAGTTGGCCAAAATGTGGTTTTTGGCTGCAGTAGAATCTAACATTGGTGTTTGAATTGTACAGTTTGAGAAATGTATTTTTTGGTTTTTGGTTTTCGATTTTTGGTTTTTTGATTTTTTGGTTTTTGGTGTTGCTGGTACTTTTTGTCGAAAGGTGACAATGCAATGAAAACGGTGTTGACTACTGGAAATTTGGGCAAAAAGGGGTTTCTGCCATGACTTTTACCCCAGTACAGGGGTTTTATCCCTGTATTTGAGTATTTTCTGTAGTTTTGTTCTTGATTTTTGAATTTTTCACCCGGGAATTGTGATTTTTGATTTTTGAAATTTCGCATTGTCACTTTGGAACGTCTCGCATTCCGTAGTAAAGCTTTCAAACAAATACCAGTTACGAAAGCCTCACCAAAGAAAAAGAAAGTAGAATTGACCTACATAGAAAGAAGCAATAGTGAAGGACAGTTAGTCAACCCTGTGTATTTAGACGCTTTGAAAAGCAAACCAACAAGCTATGAAAGTAAGTTATCTTATATTAAATATTAAGATTATAATCATAACTGATATAGTTATTCCATAACTATTAGGAGACTCGGTGATATTAGATTCAAGAGACGAATTCAATAACAACATAGACTTGACAGATAAGGATGAAGTCTTCAAGAAAGCAATGAGCTTAACGATGAAAGGAGACGGTTTTGGCGCATCGAAATATTTGAAAGTCTACGAATCATTAAGTCGTTTAGGATCCAATCAGCGACCCTCAAACAAGAGAGCTACATCAGCCAACCCAGTTTTAGAAGAGAATCGTACTGGGAACGAAAGATCAGATGGTGGTGTTTTCGAGAATGGAATGTGGTTCTTTCCAGGTAAGAAACCTAAAAGATCATTGATATGAAAATCTCGATATACTGATGAGGAATCATTATAGGGAAAACATCAAATTATCAAAATCGAAGTTATACGCCATACTTCGACAAGAATATCAAAGAGTTACGCTACCCAATTCCATTAACAATCTTCGATAAAGATTGGCAAAACAAAGCCATGGGTTATCATGTAAGGAAGAAAACTAAGTCAGTAGAAGGAGAGTTGAAGAGCGATTCTTATACTGGTCTTCCATACAGAGACGAATGGTTATTGGACTACGGAGAGTGGAGTATCCATTATAATGGATATATAACTGCTTTGAGAAATGCTAAGTTTGTTAAATTTGTGGAGTGGTCTTTAGCTCATAAAGCGAACGTCGAGAAAGTATTGTCATTGATGGGCTGGATGACAGCTTTGAAGTATGACATCAGAGTACGAGAAGAAGCTTTAATAAATAGAGTAGAGGTCGATGGATTGGTGGCACCACCAGATATATCAGAATATAATCAAGTCTTAGCAGAAGAATGTTTCGGAGAAACTAGATTAAGAGGTAAGTATTAAGCCTTACAAATTAATAGTGAACAAAGGATATTGACAGTCGTTTTTTAATTCGAAATGATAGATGAATCTTTGTTTAAGAAGGATCCGTATGTAGAAGGCGGAGAGAGGTACGGTTGGGACCCAGCAACCGGTAAACCTCCAAAGAAATTGGATCAATTCAAACAGAACAAACCTTATCAAAAATGGAACAACGAACCACAAGCGAGTGGCAGCAACTATAACGACCAAACTACAGTGGGAAAGAAACCATTCGAAAAGAAGAAGTTCGTTAGAGGTTATCAAGGAAATAATTTCGATGAAAATTATAAAGATAAGAGAGCCGCGTTGATGGCTAATAAGAACAGTAACTCACATCAAACTCCTAATAAGTAGGTAGTATTTCTAAATCGTTGTTTTTTCTCCCTCTTCTCAATCCCAACCTTGAGAAATTCCTTTTGTAATAGAAATGTGTGCAAAGCAGTAGCAATTTATTGATGTATGAAATATATGTTTGCCTTTTTCGTTCTTTTGTTGTGGAATAAAGCTTATTGAGTGCAGTTGTACAGTCTGATGAAATGGAAATAGACTTAGAGAGTTTAAAATCGTTACCTGACAACTGGCCGAAAGCAATAAGGTGTGAAATGAATGTAGCGAAATGGAGAGAGGCTTTAGAGAAACATCAAATGTTACCAGAGTATGAGGATGTTCCAGAAGGATTTGTTAGTGGTTTTGATCAAGGGATACCACACCACGAATTGCCATTCCCAAACTCGAAATATTTCACTCCCGATAATCACACCTCATCGACTTTAGCTTCAGAAAAGATTATTACGTCAATGAAGAAAGAAGTAGCTGCGAAACGTATGTTTGGGCCATTTTCACACGATCAAGTTAGCAAGGTATTCGATTTCTTCAGATCAAGCCCATTAGGAGCTGTAATCAACGGGGATGGTTCTTTACGACCAATCAATGATCTATCTTTTCCAAAGAACGACCCTCAAATAAGATCCGTGAATTCCTTTGTTAGCGCTGATGATTTCAAGACAACGTGGGACAATTTCAATGTTGTCGCAACCTTTTTCAAATCTTCGAAAACAGCTTGGCTATTAGGAGTTTTCGATTGGGAGAAAGCATATCGGCAAATCCCAACAAAAATGGAGCAATGGAGGTATTTGATGGTCAAAGATTTCGACGGTAATTTGATGCTAGACACGAGAATAACTTTCGGTGGCGTGGCTGGATGTGGATCATTCGGACGTCCCGCTGATGCATGGAAACAAGTCATGATGAAAGAATTCGATTTGATCACAGTTTTCAGATGGGTAGATGATAACTTATTCATCAAGAGAACTGGATCAACTATTGAAATGAAACAAATAGTGGAAAGATCACAAGAACTAGGAGTCACGACGAACGTGGAAAAGCTGTCTAATTTCGGACATGAGCAGAAGTTTATTGGTTTTATTTGGAATGGCTCAAATAAAACGGTCCAATTGCCAGATAATAAGTTGTCACAGAGGAAAGAACAAATCGAAGAGTATTTGGTTCCAGATGCTTCCATCACCTACGACAAGTTAGAAATTTTTATCGGAAGGCTAAATCACGTGACTTATATCTTACCCCAATTAAGATGTTATTTAAATAGTTTGCATCGGATGAAGAAAGAATGGGTCAATCGATTTGCATCAAGAAAATTGCCATCAGACGCAATAGAAGATCTACAATTTTGGTTGGAGACTTTGAACAATTTTAGAAATTTAAGATTGATAGCCACAAAGACACCGAAGGAAATTATGTGGGTCGGCGACGCGTCTACCTCCTTTGGTATAGGTGTATTGATAGGAACTAAATGGAATCAATTCAAGCTAATAGATGGATGGGAACAGAGTGGTAATTCAAAACGCGGCATCGCTTGGTTAGAAACAATTACTATACGTCTGGGTTTCCTGCTGCTTCTTGAAATGAGGGTATTACGAGGTCAAAATCTGATCGTTTGGACAGATAACACGACTTCCGAAGGAGTGCTACGAAATAAGAAATCCAGAGACAGAGAGGTGAATGACGAATGGAAAATTATCCAGCGTTTGTCAATCGAAAATGATATGACCCTACACCCGATGAGGGTGACTACTGAAGATAATGACGCGGATGAATTGTCAAGGGGAATTATCGGCGATCACGCCAACGTCGACAGGGTTTTCATTACCCTGCCAAGGGACTTGGTTGGTATAATCAATCAGGCGGTAGTCATAAGGAGGGTACATGCTGAGGAATTATGATGTGAATTTGGTTTGCAGAATTTATCAGATAACGTGTACAAACTTAACCTACACGAATCCCCATTTCTTCGAGTTTTCCTTTCGAGCTGTTGGCATGTAGCCTGGTCTGCATACCCCCTTACTTTATTTTGCTCATGATGGGCAAGCCTTGAGGTTTGAGCGCAATGCAATCCCCTTTTTATCCCGTTCCTGATGTTTCACGGTATTTCGAGTACAATGGTGAGACCATTTGGACTCCCCTGATCAACGGGTATTAATGTACACCTTGACTGGTCACCGGATGACAGTTGACTGGTGCCTTTTGACATCAGGCGAAACCCTGCTTTATTACCTTTACACGCTTGTTATCCTTCGTGTCACTTCGTCAACAAATTTATCTTACTCACCCGAACTTGGTTCAAGGGCCCTTGGGTATGTATGATGTTGCGTAATCTGACTAAGAGACATTTGTTTGTAAACTGATTTTATGCGTGTATTGTTGGCAGGATATGAGTCACCTTCCTCACTTGCATCTGAGGGAGTTCCTGTCAGGTAACGGAACAAACGAATTGTCAGATATCGACTTGCACTTACTGAACGGCTGGCGACCGAACACCCTGATAAGCTACAATAGCGCGGTCAAGAAATTCCTCCGTTACCTTGACAGCAACAACACGGAAGGTTTTGTTTTGCCAGCAAGCCCCAATGACATTTATGGGTTCTGTTTTTGGGCAGGACGAACGGAGTTGGGATCGAATGGCAACGAGGTCAACTCCAAGACCCTCAAGAAATACCTCTTTGGACTCCAGGCTTGGCATCTCTTTCATAACGTGCCTTACCCTCATGTCGTGAAGGATTGAGTCAAGGTTCTCCTACGAGCATCGGCACAAGCAGACGCCTTGCTGCCCACTCGCCCTCCCAAACCAGCCGTAATGGTTAAGCATCTCATCGCTTTGTCCGACGACCTCGACAAAGATAACCCAAAAGATTCTGCTATCCTAGACTGCGCGATCTGCGCCTTCTGGGGCCTCGCACGCTTGGCGGAACTGACATACGATATATCTTATGGAGAAACACCTTGGATCAACTTGATCTGGTGCAGTGATGTGACTCGTTCCACTACGGTCTTGAACTCCTTGACTCTACATGTCAGAGGTGCCAAGACCGCAAAAGCAGGCGTTGCTCAGATCATCTTACTTAACGGCCAACCGAGTTTCTTGTGTCCAGTACGTGCAGTGTTGCGACGGCTGGCGACGTCCTCGACAGGTTCAGACTCGCTGTTTGGTTATTTGGACTCGAGCGGACTTCGGCATAACCTCACTCGAACAGCTGTTGCCACCAGATGTATCCAAATTTGGGAGGCACGTGGGTGGCACGGAATTTCTGGACACTCCTTTCGCGTCGGGGGCGCGTCCTTACGGGCCGCTCTAGGCATTCCTCACGAAGACATTATGTCCCTCGGGCGATGGACATCGCAGTGCTACCGTCTCTATCTTCGCGAATACTCACCGGAGGAGACGAACGAGACAGTGGCTTTGCTGAACTCGAGTTCTTCCTCGAATGCCCGCTGAAAGGAGAGAGGAGGAATAGGTTCGCACAAGGTGGGGGTTTCGCTTAGGCTCAGGCTTGTTCACAAACCCGAGTGTTGGGTGTTTCACTAACCCCCCTTCTTGTGCGGTTTCCTTGGCACAGGCGCTTTGCTCTGCGTGTCAGATGGCCATCGCCTTCCCATCACGACGACGCGTTGACTACCGCTGCTCCTGGGGCTAGACCCTGGCGCGGTTATCAGTCAAGTCGTCGTAAGGGTTAAAGGCGAAGGCACCTCTTCCCCCACACCCCATACAACCTGTATGGCGAACGCGCTAGTTATAAGCTAGACATAGAGTTGTAATAGAGTCTTAAAACTTGTGAAAGACACAATCAAATAGGAGCTTAGAGACATGACTTAGTCGGCGTAGCCTGCTCCCCAACCATGGCTCATAAATGCGTGAGACAGAAGAGCTGAGAGACACTGACCGTCACGAATGGACCTTAGATCCATTCACCTGAGTGTGGATTTTCATTCACACTCAGGTGAATGAAAAATAGTGGTAACATGATTACACGTGTTCCCACTGTTCTCATGTTCCGGATTGATGACCTTATATCCATTCACCTGAGTGTGAATGAAAATTCACACTCAGGTGAATTTAAAACAGTGGTAACATGATTACACATGTTACCACTGTTCTCTTGTTCCGGAACATGTGAAGGGTGTGCCATAGGGTAAATGAGGCTCCCTTATTTCCAAAATCCACACAGTTTCCAGGCAGCTTTCAATTTGGAAAAGTTGTGGGGTAAAAACATCTTGACAAACAGGTATGCGTGTGTACCTGTGCAAATATTGTCAGCCCTGGGTACATATACATGTACCCAAAACTAACTTATAATATAGAACTTTCACTTATAAACCTAATTACATGTACATACAGCTTATAAAACACATGTAACATATAATAAAACATATACAAACACCAATTACATATACATATACATTTAAAAACATATGTAACATGTAATAAAACCCCAATTACACCTCATAACTCAGTGTCAAGAGTTAAAATGCTTATACTACATAAATTACATAACACGTCTATGTAATTATGTAATACTAATAATAATAATAATAATAAATAATCATTAAACCCTAAACCACAGTAATGATACAATCAAATATCACTACAATTAGGTTTGGAGAGGAGAGTATATAAACCCCTCCTCTCTCAGCCTTCAAGAACTTTCCCCCAAGCATTTTATTACACACCTCTTTTAAAGAACCCTTTAAAGTTCAATTGAAGTATATAATCAAGAGTCTTATAACAAATAAGACTAGTGATTCACTTCATCTCTTTAAGGAAGTTCCTGACTAGAAGACAAAGTAATTTCATCCTTCATCCTTTTTCTTTGGATCCTCTACTTCCCCCAAGTAGAACCCTTCCTCAGGTTAGTGACCTTCCAATAAACATTAAGGTTAGTCACCTTCAGAACAACTAAAGGTTAGTAACCTATATCAACTCATAGGTTAGTGTACCTCCAGAACAACTACAGGTTAGTGACCTACAACAACTCCAGGTTAGTGACCTTTTGAATAACTACGAGTTGGTGACTTTATTATAACCAGGTTAGTGAGCTCCACCTCACTCTTCAATCAGTTACCTGGAAGATTGAAGGAGAGCCTTGGATCCAGCTGTCATCAATTATCTCATCTTATAATTGAAACCTTGAACCTCCTTTTTAGGAGTTTATTAACTGTAGTCTGTCTGGATTCATCCAAACAGACCAGTTCCCCTCTCCCCTTTTTCTCTCTTAATCTTATAATTTTATTGTAATACATTATATTTGAAATATACATTTAATTATCTAAAATTAACAACCCACCTAGTCATTTGTAGTGAGCCCTGAGTATCCTTTTAGATACCCAACCCTCACAAATATGATGATCACACATGTTACCACTGTTCTCTTGTTCCGGATCATGTGAAGGGTGTGTCCTAGAGTAATTGAGGGTCTCTGATTTCAAAAATCCACACAGTTTCCAGGCAGCTGTTAATTTGAAAAAGGTGTGGGGTAAAAACATCTTGACACGTGTGTACCTGTGCAAATATGATGATTACACATGTGACCACTGTTATCTTGTTCCGGAACATGTGAAGGGTGTGTCATAGAGTAATTGAGGGTCCCTGATTTCAAAAATACACGCAGTTTTCAGGCAGCTGTTAAATTGAAAACTGTGGGGGGGTAAAATCATCTAATGATAATATTTGAAGTCAGATTGGCAACCTGAACTTCAGTACTTGATCCCTAGCAATACATTTCCTCTTTAATCAAGGTTTTAAATAATGCTTTTGAACCTCAAAGAAGCTGCTGGGTATACTAATATTCAGGTTTGCCTAACTAACCTCAATATTATATCTGTAGATTAGACGGGTATTCCATATACCCCTCACATGTCCATAAACAAAATATATTTTGATGTCCACTTCTCATTTGTAGTTTAGCTAAAGTCTGATTTTCTAACAAACATAATCTCCCTACCTGTTTCATCATTCAACAGCTGATTACCATCCCGACTGAAATTGAAAGCATGGCCAAAAAATTCATTCAATCTTGATCTAAAGTGTCTTATTTGTTGTTCTTTCATAAATACTCAAACAACCTATCAAAAACCCATTTAAACAAAGAACACTCAATCTAAAAAACCTGGTGTCATCATTGATAAACTTGATGTAAAGTTGCTGTTGACTCTGCTGAGAGTCTATGAAAGTGCTTCCAATTATACAATTATCTGCTTAATTTTTCAAACGAATTTCAGAAGAACTAAGCGGATGCAAAAAAAAATGTGAACAAATTGAATCAAATGAACACTGCAAACATTATTCAACTTCCCCAAGTGGGCAGGAAAAAGTGACTGGGAGTATGATTTGTCATAAAATGATCTATCACTCCAAACCTGAGCCATAACACCCACACTACATATGTGTAGCACACTCAGTGAATATGTGGTTATCATGTACATACAGTTCTGCTCAGTTATCTGCTCATCAGGATAAGTTATTCATATGTAATACATGCTGTAACTTTTTTGAGATCAAAAAAAGCATTCCAAAGATTCACTACATACAATGACTCAATGTTTTGGTGTAATCTCATCAACTCAACTGCATGTAACACCCTTTCTGTTACTAAGAAATAGCTTCAACAATATTGCCTGAGCACCTACAGAATTATATGTAGTGAATTTTGGACACAATTTTTTCAAAGTCAAAAAAGTTACATGTGGTATAACATGTGATTTATTTCTGCTGGTGGGCAAAAAACTGAGCAGACCTGTATGTACATGATAACCATCTATTGACTTAGCTTGCTGCACATATGTAGTGTGGGTGAAATGGCTCAGGTGTGCAGTATTAGATTCTTTTATGAAAAACTGTACTATTAATCATTTTCCTCTTACAATTTGGGGAAGTTGAATGATGTTTACAGTGGAATTGAAATCAATTTGTTCTCAGTTTGGGATGTGATGATGAATAAGGAAAACATGATATACATAACATTGTATGTTATTGTAATGTAATGTATATTACATTAGTTTACAGTGTACACATTGGTTTGCAGTGTACACTGAGTAGGGGCTAGGGTTAGGTTAAGCAATCATGGAAGATATTAATCTACCACGATTGCTTAACCTATCTTCCACGTCGAACCACTTCAACTTCTTGCCATCGATCGCAATCCATCACCACATCATCATCACCACCCAAAGTCCAGACTTTGCTTCATCACCACCCAATGTCCAGACTTTGCTGCTGTTTTCTCCTCGTTGTCGGACTCCGTGCTACGAACCGGGAGAATTCGGCCTGCTGTTCAGGGTGGTCGTTTGAAAGTGGTTCACTGGATTGACGAATTGAAGGCTTCTTTCCTACATCTACCGATTTTGTGAGTTACATCTTACAATGCAAATGTTCATCATTTATGAAGATTAATGTTTGCATATCAGCTAACGTTTGGCAACGATTGTTCTAGACTTCACTCACTTCATCCTCAGGATTGAAATCCTTCAACATTTCAGAATCTATCCCCTATTGATTCATGTTTCATCTAATCTACTAGCTTTCACACGAATCAAAAAGTATGACAAGATCAAGAAGTAATAAAAGAAAGGAAAATTCAGGTGTCAAGGCTTCGAGTTTCAAGTCTAAAACCTCACCAAGTTATTGTAAATCGAAGGAAAAATATCGGAAGGAGAAGGCTCTTGGGAATTCTTACACTCGTCATCATTCTAAGCGAACCGAGTTGAAACGGAAGCTTATCAAGGACCTTGGCTTACCTCTGGATACAAAATTCGTTTTTTGTTACAGTCTAAAAGACCAGCCTGTTCAACCTGGTCGGAAACCCCTCAAAATCAAAAGTGGCACGGTGGTTGTGATTAATAAGAAGGACTTATCTATTGTGATGGTAGTTTGATGTACCCCTTTCAAACATATGAATCAGTTCCTTCGAGAAAAGTATAATCATTTTGTATCAACCACTTTTCAACACGCACGTGCAAGAAATCAATGTAAGATACATTGTTCACTTCAACATGGTAGTAAAGAACCCAAAGAAGATGGTGAAGATGAGGAGAAAAATGTGTTATGTGGTTGGATGGGGTGTTGTGGCTGGAGAGGTGGATGCGAGAAAGGGAAAACCGCAGGTAAATCATCCATCTCTAGCCTTCTTAAAGTTATCTATGGTGATGATGACTGAGTAACATGATTGTATGGATTTATGTAGGGCCCTATTGTTTAAGTGCTTTTACTTCTGCAAATATTGGACGTATCCTTACCGACAGAGAACGAATGACCAAATTACATCAAATTCAAGATTTTTGGGCAGAACATTTTTCATTGTTATCCCTTTTTGTGTTTCAAACAAATCGGGCCCTGGCCTTGAAGGCAAATATTCCTGGCTTTGACTCTTTGGAATGGGAAGGTACACAAAACGGATTAGTTTTCGCTTCAAACCTTGTAGTAACATGTGATGGCTTTTGTAATAAAGCTCATACTGATAAAGATCATACCAGATATGCTTTTGGGATGTGGGGATTGGTCATTCGAGCTACAGGCCAGCCATACGATACGCAGGAGGGTATAATAGTTGCTGGGGAGGTGGTTAAGCTGGGGGAAGTTCTGGGTTCCAGGTTCTGCATTGATGATTTCGGGATTGAAGTCCTCTTGGGAGTTTGTAATGGTTTGTATGATCTTTTATGGGATACTACGGTTAGTTTGTTTTTAATGTTTTTCTAATATAATGAAACTGAGGATGATTATGTTTGTAATTTCAGATTGAACATTACACTACTCCCTGCATAGCTTACGATGGTGAAGGTAAAGTTGTTCCACACAAGACGAGTCAAGTGACTTTATATGGCTCATCATGCCAAATTTCGGAGTCACTGGTCCAGCGTATCAAGCTGCTGGGAGAGAAGAAAGAAGGTATGAGTGATGCGGAATGGAAAGAATATTGTGATGAGAGAGTTAAAAGTTATGAGGAAGAATCAGTGACTAAGTATGATAAGGCAGTTGAGAAAGATGAATTGAAGAAGGCAGATCAGGCTAAGAAACGGGAAGAACGTGAGAAGAAGATGTTAGCACAACCTAAGAAAAAACCCAAAAAAACAAATGTTATTTAATGATGAAATCTTGTGATGGAATCTTGTTTGTTTTTTTTCTACCTTCTAAAAAAACAAATGTTATTTAATGATGAAATCTTGTGATGGAATCATGTTTTTTTTTCTACCTTCTATTCAATGAGATGTACGTTGGATATGTGAACTAGGGTGAATCAAAGTCATCATCTTGGTCTGACTTATGGACTGTAATTCACATATGTGTAAATACAATTCACGTATGGGTGAATTGTATTCACATATGGGTGAATACAATTCACATATGGGTGAATACAATTCACATATGGGTGAATACAATTCACATATGGGTGAATTGCAGCACATGTGGGTGAATACAATTCACCCACATGTGAATTATATTGACCCATATTTGAATACAATTCACCCATACGTGAATTGTATTCATCCATATGTGAATATAAGGATGAATACAATTGAATTACGCTCCATAAATCAGATATAATTCACCCATATGTGAATTCAATTCACCCATATGTGAAATATATTCACCCATATGTGAAATATATTCACCCATATGTGAAATATATTCACCCATATGTGAAATATATTCACACATACGCGAATTGAATTCACCCATATGTGAATATATTTCACATATGGACTGTATGAACTACCGTGAATCAGTCATCTTGATATGATATCTGAATTGTATTCACCCATATGTGAATCATATTCACATATGAGTGAATTATATCTGACTTATGGACTGTATGAACTACTGTGATTGACGCTAGTTCATACAGTTGATATGTAAATTGTATTCACCCATATGTGAATATAATTCACATATCAACTGTATGCTAGCGTCAATCACAGTCATATTGATCTGATATGTCAATTGTATTCACCCATATGTGTATAGAATTCACATATGGGTGAATAATAATCACATATCAACTGTATGAACTAGCGTGAAACACAGTCATCTTGATTTGATATGTGAATATTATTCACCCATATGGGTGAACTTCACCCATATGTGAAATGCATTCACCCATGTGTGAATCGTATTCACCCATATGTGAATGTAATCCACCTCCACCCTTATGTGAATGAAATTCACATAAGGGTGGATTAAATTCACCCGTATGGGACATATGGGTGAATTATATTGACATAGGTGAAACATTTTCACATGTGTCATTATCATTGAAAGTGAGATGTCCCAAATGTTTTTCATTCACATAAGGGTGAATTTTATTCACCGTGAATGGAATTCACCCTCATTTTAATAAAATTCACCCTTATGTGAATGCAATTCACCCTCATGTGAATGAAATTCACCTTCATGTGAATACAATTCACCCTTATGTGAATGAAATTCACCCTTACGTGAATGTTAATGAAAAACATATGGGACATATGGCTGAATTATATTGACATAGGTGAAACATATTCACATATGTCATTATCATTGAAAGTGAGATGTCCCATATGTTTTTCATTCACATAAGGGTAAATATCAATCACATAAAGGTGAATTTCATTCACGAGTGGGTGAATGGAATTCACCCTCATGTGAATAGAATTCACCCTGATGTGAATGAAATTCATCCTTATGTGAATGAAATTCACCCTGATGTGAATGAAAAACATATGGGACACATATGTGATTGGGCTCTGTGTGAATGTCATTCAATATATGTGAAAATTCACATATATTCACATATATGTGAATTCCTACCACATATATCACGAAAGATATAAATTATAGCTTTCACATAAGTAATTCTCACATGTTTGAATATTCACATCGATGTGAATGCCATTCACGTATGCGTGAATGATTTACATATACTACATATGTGAGAAAGATAATCACCCTTATGTGAAAGGTATTCACATACAAGTGAATGTGTATCCATATGTATGTAACTCTCAATCACCTATGTGTGATCTTGTGATTACATATGTCTGTGTCTTTCACATATGTGTGAAATCTAGGATGGATTTCTTCCCAAACGTTGGGGTTAAAAAATTTGCACCAAACCAACCAAGGACAACATCACTTCCCATCTTCTTTCGCTTCCTTCACTTCTCATTGTTACGCACCTTCACACCTCATCACAAGATGGAACAAAGCCCAACCAGTGACTCGCGTACTATGAATGAAGATGGCTCGCGAAGTCATAACGATGCTGCCCACAATACTACCAAGATGGATCTCTCTAACCATACTACAGCCGGTACAAAATCTGCTGAAGCCCCTACTGGTGTTCTTCTGGCCCCTCCAGCTGGAGGTTCTTACCCCAATCGCGCGGCCGCCAAAATTTTTCTCAAGAACTTTGCCAACGATAATCACTATGGATTGTCATCGATTGATTCCAAACCCAGGTTGATGAAGTGGAAATGTATTCGAGGGCCAAATCAAAAGCAGATCCTTGCTGCTGCCGAAGACCCCACGATCACGATTCCAACCTGTCCTTTTCAGGTCTCAGCCAAGTATGTTGCAAGTGATACCACGTGGACAATCATCGTTATTCATGATGAGCATGACCATGGACCGATACCGAACCTCAAGGCCCCAAACTCCCCTCTCTCACGTCGAAGCATCCTAGGAAACAAAAACAAAGGAGTGATACCATTGTTTTGGATCTAACACATGGTTCTGACGATGACGACACCGACCACAAGGTTGCTGAGCCTCTTGACGAATATGAGATATTGATCAAAGAGTTGAAGAAGCTGGACAGCCACTCCCGACGAAAGCTAATGGAACAATTCTTGCGGGATTGTCAAATTGCCAACAAGGTTTCAGATACCAGGGACCCCGTTGTTGAACCAAAAAAGGACAAGGTTCAAACCAAGAAGGACAAGGTTGAAGCGAAGAAGGTGAGTTATATGTTGTTCTTGTGTATCTCTTTATGATACTCAAAGCTTGGAACAGGGAAGCTGACAATTGGATCGAATAATATCTTATTTAACATGTCACAGGCAAAATCAAAGAAAGTTAAGACCACCACCAAATCTCCTACAGAACAAGAAGTGGAAGATAAAAGCGAAGTTGAAGATGAAAGTAAGGTTAGTGTATGATCTTCTTTAACTTGTATTATGAATCAATTTCTCTTATTATGAAAGCATTTGCCTTTTATAGGGAAAAGGACGAGAGGACACACCGGAAGGGATTATAGAACCTCAAGATCCCAACACCGTCAACGGCAGAGAAGATCAAGCCGTTGAAGCGATTCAGGAATAAGAAACTGAAGTTTCTACCTCCAAGAATGTTCATAACAATGAAGAACAACACCCAGATGTTCCAGACTCACCTCTCACGTCTCAAGGGGATCCTCCATCACCTGTCACTACTTGGAATCGTCAGGTGGCTCGTGTAGAGAAAGGCAAACGCGCAGCTAAGAAAAGTGAGGCAGCACGTGGACCGAAAACTCGTAAATCTGTCCGAGTTAATTCAGGTAGTTTGGATAAAGTAAGTGAATCAACTTTTTCCAAGTATTTAATCATGTTGCTGAGACTTCGTTTGGGGAGCCAGGAGCAGCCAGCAAACAAGAGAGTAAAGCGGTCGGAACCTGTAAGTGATTTTACTGATGTGGGTTTCTTGTTCAAGGTGGATGGGATCCAGCTAACATACCAATCAGTTCTCCTTACAAAACATAACCTCTGCAGCAAAAGAACATAGCAAAAAACAAAAAAAAAAACAAAGAAGAACAACTCGTGAATGCCACACCAGAAGAACGTGTCTTGATTGTAAGTGTCTCACTATCTCATCATAATAATCAGGATTATTCTGACTTACTGATCGGAACATAAATGGAGTTTTGTCAAAAATCTTCCTGTGATACTTAGGCCGTTTGTGAAGTCGGCAACCAATGTCAAAGGTAATGGTCTGTGTGCTTTTGCTTCAGTCGCCGTTTCACTTGGACGGCCGGAATCAGATGCGGTGAAGGTGCGAGCAGCAATGGCTACCGAGGTACGCAAGAACTACGAGTGGTACAAAGACGCCTTACCTAAACTCAGCGAGGCTGGTACCGACATCAGCCATATGTTAGAGATTCTCGAATCCCCCCTTAATTACGCACCACGGCGTTTGTGGTATCCAATGCCAGGCGCCTGTTGTATCATAGCAAACACATTTAAAAAGATGGTCATCTCATACTCTGCGAATACGGTTTCTTCTTGCACAATACCTCCATTTTCATCAGCCCCACAAGGGAATACCCGACCTATCATTCTTGGTGTCATCCAAGGTACTCATTGCATCTCGCTGGAGCTTGAGTTTTCTGCCAACCTGCCCATTCCTCACATCTGTGAGGGTAGGGTACTCTTTGGGAGTACTCTAGGCTCACTAAAGATGGCAAATAGGTAATGGAGTAATGAAATTCTGGTCTTTTATTTCAAATATGTAGTAGTTACAATTTGAAATAAAGAAAAGAATGGAAGTTAAAAGGAACTAACAGTCTGTTTGGACAAATCCCGACAGACTGCAGTTAGGCGACTCCTTAAAAGGAGATTTCAATTATAATAGAAGTATTATAAATAACGGAAGCTGGATCCAAGGCTTCCCTTCAATCTTCTAAGTGACAGATTGAAGAGTGAGGTGAAGGTCACTAATCTGGTTGTTCTAAAGTCACCAACTTGTAGTTGTTCAAAAGGTGCACTAACCTGTGAGTTGATATAGGTCACTAACCTGCAGTTGTTCAAAAGGTACACTAACCTGTGAGTTGATATAGGTCACTAACCTGTAGTTGTTCAAAAGGTGCACTAACCTGTGAGTTGATATAGGTCACTAACCTGTGGTTGTTCAAAAGGTAACCAACCTGAGAGATTTCTACTTAGGGAAAGCAGAGGATCCAGAAAAGGGTGAAGAGATTACTACTTACTTTTAGTCAGGAAGCTGATTAAAGTTATGAAGTTATCACTAGTCTTATAATTATAAGACTCTTGATGTTACTTCAATAGAACTTTGATTCTGTTCTCTAAAAGTATGGTGTAATAATTGCTTGGGGGATTTTAGTGAAGGCTGCAAGAGGAGAGGATTATATACCCTCCTCTCTAAACCTAACTGTAGTGGTATTTGTTTGTATCACTACATTGGTTTAGGGTTTGTTGTTAATGATTGTTATGATCATTACCAATTTATATGCTTAATTACATATATACGCTAAGTGTATTATGTAGTATAAGCATTTTAACTCTTGACACTGAGTTATGAGGTGTAAATGATGTTTCATTACATATTACATGTGGTTTTAGGCATACATGTATATGTAATTGATATTTTTATGTCTTTTATTACATGTTACATACTGTTTATAGGATGTATGTATATGTAATTAGGTTTTTATATGATAGTTCTTGATTACAAGTTAGTTTTGGGTACATGTATATGTACTCAGGGCTGACATTCCCCACCCTCAAAGGAGGTCATTACTTCTTTTCAGGAGGTGTATGGGCTCTTTGTTGTGCTCTGAATTCCTGTAATGCTGTCTTTTCATTGGGTACTTTGTCTGTTGGTAGCCATTCATTGGCATCAGCATAACCATGCAAACATCTTATTGATGTCATTGATTCTCACTTTCTGATTGTGACTCATCAGACAATTGTCCTCCATGAAAGTCATACTTGTCATTCATTTGATCACTTTCATCAAGGTCCTCTTCAATCATACCTATTCTTATACCTTGACATCCTCTCCATTGGTGTTTTGGATCTTTGCTGCCACAGTTTGGGCATGCTTGAGAAGGTTTTCTCTCTGATGTACTTGGTTCAACCTTTGTAGTAGAGGGACCTTGAATCTCATCTTCTTCAAAGTCTGTTTCATTTTCAAGGTAAGGTGCTCTTGGTCTGTTCAAGTACCTCTTTTTAGAAATGATAGTTGTATTGTCAAAAATATCTTTGAATACCATTAAGAATATATCCCACTCATAAGGTGTAGTAAGTTGACTTTTGATTGCATTTCTAACATCACCATCCATTTTGTTCAAAATTTTATTCACAATTTTGTCTTCAGATGAATCTGGGTCAAAGGCAGCAATTCTTTTCTTTTGTGTTAATGACCATGTTGTGGAATTCAAATGTATGTTGGCATCAATTGTTTCTTATATAAATGAATCTTCCATGTGATTCCTCCAAACATTATTACCAAATGTCTTGTGGATTTCTTCTTTCCACTGGTCCCATGTCAGTGTGCCTTTACTTTTATGTTTGTCTATGTACCATTGTCCTGCTGTGCCAGTAAAAGCTGTGCTCAAAGTGGCTTACAACAACAAGAAGGTCCATTTTCAGGGTTGTGATTAGGTCATCACACCAGTCA
>NW_006768854.1:0-984 GCF_000204055.1 Melampsora larici-populina 98AG31 | reverse complement strand
GCCAAGAAATTTGCGTCGGGAAGCCCTTCCCTTGTCAATTCGGGGACGGTGCCCGGATTCAGTATCACGCCCAAGCCATGCGATGGAACAGGTTTGCGATCTACAATCGAACATGATTGGCGCGACTGAATCCCCAGTCCGATTCAGAAACAGTCGGGCTCATCCGATGGAGCTCAGCTCCAATATAAAGCCGCATGAGCGACACCCGACTGATCCTCATTCCGATTCAACCTCGCGAAATGCTGCTTCGACTCAACCCTACGTGCGATGGAATTGTCTCATCGCGTAACTTTCACGCGACGGTCCATCCACCGTCCCGCCCCGATGCAATCCCGGATCCGATACGAGACCGGTCATTTCATTGCGACCCAATCCCATATACATCCGATGCAACATCATTTGCGGAATAACTTCGGATTGATCCTTGCGATCCAATCCCCCCTCCGAAATCATAAAGGCTGCTATATGAAAGAACGTGTAGTTTAAGAGAAAAAACAACACAAAAAGAGGGAAATGAAAAGTAGCAAGAGGTGTTGTTTCATCCAAAGAATCAAGCAATTTGAGATCACAAAAGAAAAGTCATTGATTCTATTGATTCCGAAGAAAAAGAGATTTCTACTTGAAATTCATGAACCCTTACTTGAAAAAAAAGTTTGAAAACGAATTAAATTTCAAAGGGGTTTATTTGAAAAGACATCCGGTTTAAGAGAAAAAGCAAAACAACACAAAAAGAGGGAAATGCATTTCATGCAAGTTGAGATCACAAACGGAAAGTCGTTCATTCTTCTGATTTTGTAGAACACCACAGTCCTAATTGACAATCATGAACCCTTACTTGAAAAAAAGGCCGAAAAGAAATTTCACAATAAAGAAAGAGCATTCTATGGCTCGAAGAGCTTGGAGCTTGAAGCTTGTGTAAGCGTGGAAGAGCTTGGAGCGTCACCTTGGCTGTCCAGCTCATATCGCCCTCTCAGGTCCTTTTTT
>NW_006768853.1:245329-267250 GCF_000204055.1 Melampsora larici-populina 98AG31 | reverse complement strand
CCCCTTGTCTATTACGGTTTATCATAAGACTGACTTGGTTGTTTTGTACAGTGCACTTGACAATATACATGATTCTATAAAAGGTAAGTCACTTGTTTTATACGACCACAGTTTGAGTGTTAAACCTATATGACAGTTATCTCTATTTGAAAAATTCTCACTGACCAAACTTTCTTATCCTGATGTGACTTGATATTTTTTGCCAAAAAACTCAACGGTACGGCTGGAGACTATAGAACTTCAGTATTACAAATCTAATTTTTTTCTTCACAAATAAAATTATTGAAAGATTGATCACAGAAGCTATAAAACCAATTGGGGATTTTCCCTTCAAAGAGTGATGAATCTTTTGGTGGGGCAACTTTTGTGTGAACCATATGTTTACATGTTAGATATGTAGACATATCAACTGTAATGTGTAAGGCTACATGTGTATACACAGTGTGATGGCTGACCACAACTCAGCCACCATTCGAGTGCAAGCATTTAACCAGTCCTTTGTTCTCTGATTCTGCTGATCTTATTACTGAAAACCATACTGTCCGCTTCCTTCAATTTGTTGAATCAACCAAGGTAATCTTGCTCCTTCCTTTGTCTTCCCATTACTTCCTTACACTTCAACATGATGAAGACAGAACATATAAGAACAAATATTATATCCTCAAGAAGAAATAGAACCTTGAAGAATCCACAAGAAGCCGATAATAATTGAATGTAGATTAATAAATCAATCAATATTTCTCAAACATCTGTTCAATTCATCGCAAAAGAAGACTCATATAATTCAAAACATTTACCACTCATGATTTACTCACCAACAATCATTGAAGACGGAAGTACTTGAGATACATGCAGAGATGTTTATGTCTTGTGAAGGGCAGGGCAAGTGACCGAGGGGACCCCCAACTACCAGCCTAACCCTTTGCTAAATGTAACTCAGTGCTTCCTGATTTAACTCCTCAAGACATTACTTTATCAATCATTCCTTCAAACAATTATTCACATATGCAAATTCACTTATATCCAAAGATTTACAGCTCAAGGTTATTCACATTGACTCATGGAAGACGGAAGTACTTGAGATACATGCAGAGATGCTTATGTCTTGTGAAGGGCAGGGCAAGTGACCGAGGGGACCCCCAAATACCAGCCTAACCCTTTGCTAAATGTATCTCGGTGCTTCCTGATTTCAATCCTCAAGAAATTACTCAATACTCATTCAATCAATCAATCATTCATAAAATCTCACATTGATTCATTTCCCAAATCAAACATTCAATCCATCAAATATTCAATCACTCAATGTTTATTCACTTTGATCATTATTTCACGGCATCCCCACACAAATTCCAAAATCTTGAAGTGTTGAACATACCACTAATCAAAACAATGTTTTTTTCCGTAGATGCCAAAACCAGTATCAGACCTCTGCAAGCAAAAGTTGGTCAAGTACCAAAAGCGGAAGAAGGCTCAACAACACAATGCCCAACGGGATCCAGTCCAGGATGTTGGAAGAGAACATGTCAGTCAAAGAATCAAAGCAAAAATCAAAGGCCGGTTTGGCTTGCCAGAGGACTGTGACTGTCAATACCAAACCCACCCCCTGAAGATCCGCAACCTTTATTCTTCCGTCATAGTGTTTATGAGACCAATGACTGAGACCTTGCATCACCTCATTGACCAAAGGAATATCAGAATCACAGAGTTCAAAGTTGTGATTGCTGGTATACTTGCGGTATTGTGTAATGTCAAGTACTTCTTCCAGGATATAAGCACATTCTGTTGTAGCACTGCTTTGGCATTGATGACCTTAAGGTTGGCAGGGCGGGGTTGGGAAGATTGGGTTGGGCCTGACGGGGTTGAGAAGATTGAGGAACTATTTTGTTTTGGTCCGCATTGATGTTTTCAAGGCATGGTTCACATATTTGCTGTCTGCCTTGACGGAGAGTATTTTGACACAAGGGACAATTGGGACGGTTCATGATGTTGAAAGACAAAGCTCTGAGAAAAAAAAACAAAGAAGATTGAAGCTGATCAAATAAGATGGAAGGCAATCAAAGAAGATTGAAGAAGATTGGAGCCAATTGAAGCCAATTGAAGAATACTAAAGAAGAAGATTGAAGCTGATCGAAGAATACTCAAGAAGATTGAAGCCGATTGAAGAATACTCAAGAAGATTGAAGCCGATCGAAGAATACTCAAGAAGATTGAAGCCGATCAAAGAAGGATGAAGAAGATTGGAGCCAATTGAAGCCAATTGAAGAATACTAAAGAAGAAGATTGAAGCTGATCGAAGAATACTCAAGAAGATTGAAGCCGATTGAAGAATACTCAAGAAGATTGAAGCCGATCGAAGAATACTCAAGAAGATTGAAGCCGATCGAAGAATACTCAAGAAGATTGAAGCCGATCAAAGAAGGATGAAGAAGAGTGAAGACGATCAAAGAAGATTACATAAGATTGAAGCCGATTGAAGAATACTAAGGAAGATTACAGAGGATTGAAGCCAATCCAAGAAGATTGAAGAAGGGTGAAGACGGTCAAAGAAGGATGAAGAAGAGTGAAGACAATCAAATAAGGATGAAGAAGAGTGGAGACGATCAAAGAAGTTCAGTGTAGTGTAGGTTTTGTTGAACAAGTGGATGGGTGGTGACTATGACAAAAGTTGGAAGAATGACTAAGATGATTGGTGATGGTGTGTGGGTTGTGTGATTGGTTGAGAGGTAGAGAGGTCGAGAGGTGGTTTGTACACTTTCCATCATCTAATGTGAAGTTTTCATCTTTGGGGTCCTTGTTTATGGTTTGTTAATTGTCGTTTTTTGATTATCGACATTTTTTTCTTGATTTTCAACTTTTGTTTTTTTGTTTTTTGAATTTTGATTTCCTCTTTTGTGGCTTTCCTGGTACTTTTTGTGTCAATGCGACAATGGGGTGACAAATGTTGAGTTTCAAGTTGTAAATCTACTGAAATTTGGGCCGTAACCTGGTCTGAAAGGGGTTTCTGCCATGACTTTTACTCCAGTACAGGGGTTTTTGCCCTGTATTTGAGTATTTTCTGTAGTTTTGTCTTTGATTTTTGATTTTCGCACCCGGGAATTGTGATTTTTGTTTTTTGATTTTTGCATTGTCACCTTGACACATCTCGCATTCCGTAAATATTAAATACAGGTTGGGTGACACACAGAACTTACTATGTCCAAATTGTGGTTGGGGTGGCCAAATTTTGGGGGATCTAGAGTGAATCAAAGGGATGGGTGCATCGAAAGAATGGGTGGTGAGGTTTGGTAGGTGGGTGATTCAAAGGAGTTAGGCTTGGTAGGTGGGTGCATCGAAGCATGGGTGGTGAGGTTTGGTAGGTGGGTGAATTAAAGAAGTTAGGCTTGGTAGGTGGGTGCATCGAAGGAATGGGTGGTGAGGGGTGGTGAGGTTTGGTGTAATGATGCTTACATCACTACAAGCACAATACTGTTATAAACATATTCTAATACGTAGTTAACCACTTAGCTAAGACTTAACGTGCTCTCTTACCTTTTTCACTTTGAGCTCATTATTGTACTGGCTCCTCAGGGAATTGAGACTGATCTCATATTCATCATCCTTTGGAGTCAGGTTTCTAGTAATAAAAATAAATATAGTTTGGTTCTAGAAACTTTCAAGTCCACTACGTGGCGTCAGCACCTCTTTCCCTCCTCGAGATTAGTATTTCAAGTGAGGACCACGTGTCCTTTACACTTTTTTTTTCTCAAACCTACATCGAAACGAAGACTTTTTCACGGTTAACCACTTCAGAAGAACTTTGTTCTTAAACTTCCGACCACTTCAGAAGAATTCATTCTTGAATATCAATTCGGATCTGCAAGATTCAACTTAAAGATCTATTTTAATCATTCCTCGTTGATTTGTTTATGACACCACCGCGTTCAACCCGCAGCGCCCCTGGTGACCTTCTATCACAAACCAACGACCCTGAAAAGATCATCCGACAATCTCATACATCTTCTCCACACTTTCAACAACGCACTATTGAAGAAGCCGGTCGATACACCTCAGATAAGGTTCTCTTCGCGAGTATACCACCTCGACCAATCCCAGCGACAGAAAGACCTTACGTTCCAGGGACACAAAGCCCTCCCCAAACGTCTTCTTCTTTACCGGGTTCCTTCCCGTTTTCCTCATTACCTTCGAGATCTCCCATTCAACAAATCCAACGCGAAGAAGACCATCTTCGACTAGATCATAATAGCAGAACACCCAATTCCCCATCTCCCCTCCACATGGTTGAGACGATGGATGAAACACCACCGACCTCATCTACCAACGACCTGTTGCGAGCTATGCTAATGGCTCAAACCGCGAGTATTCAAGCGGCGAGTGAGGCAGCTGAACGACAGGCCAAGCTGGAAGAAGATCGATTAGCGGCGGCCTGTGAAGCCGAGAGTCGCCTTGCAAGACTCGAAGAACGACTGTTGAGCTTACAACTAGACCCTTCTTCACGTGAACGCTCAACTGCTCCAGGAGAACCTGAGAATCGTGGATTGGACCTCACCAGGTTCAAATCTTCTGACGGACCCCAGTTCAAAGGACCTTATAGGGACACGGAGGCGTTTTTAAAATGGTTTACTTCTTTAAAAATCTTTTTTCTTGTTAAGAACGTAGAGAAAGATGCGGATCGTATCATCCTCACAGGGTCATACTTACTGGAGACCAATCTCCAGTCATTCTGGGCTCATAACGTCGACAACTTCAAGAACTACTCGTGGGCTGAATTTAAAGAAAAACTGTTCCGGGCAGCTTTACCGTCGGACTGGAACGATAAATTACGTGAAAAGATACTCACACTGCGCATGACAAGCAACAAAGAGTTTAAATTTTATTGTACACGGGCTCGGTCGATTCAATCTCTTATGAATCACGACCAAGTTGATATCGATGACTTTACTCTGGCTTCTCACATGGTATTAGGCATGCTTCCAGAGCTGAAGTCATCACTTCGACTGGAGGGTTCATTGAAACGCGAAGGATTCGATTTCATTCAATTCGAGGAACGTTGTGACGTATTGTACGACGACTTAGTGATCAAGAAAATCATCACACGACGATTACCACCGTCAACAACTTCGGCATTCCGTCCAATGACCACTACAACCACGCATAACAATGCTACCACAACATCTAGCGCTCGCCCGATCAGCGAAGCTTTACTTTGGAAGATAAACTCTTACCTTGATTCGATGGGCCTTTGCCACTTCTGCAAGAAGAAGTGTGGCAGTGAATAAAAGCAATGCCCTGGGACCTTTTCGAAAGAGAAGATCGTATTCCCTCCGGGCTTCGTCCCGCCACCCAAACCGGCAAATTACACCCCACCCCGAGCTCATTCAGCGAGCGTAGCAGGCAGACCTACTCAACCACCAGCGGGTCGACCGGCTAGAACGAGTGTGGCAGCGTTATCCTCACCTGAATACGACTCTGCGACAATTGCAGCGTATGAAGATATTGATCGATAACTTAAAGAGATCTCTGAGAGTAAGGAGGAGACGGTTGGACCCAATGACGAAGGGTATGTGGACCAACCAGAATCGAAGCCTGCAGTAATCCTGGAGCTGATGTGCAACGGTAAATTGCTCCGTGCATTGGCGGATGCAGGTTCTGAAACGAATTTAATTTCAGAAAACATGGTGGACATCCTAGGGTTGAAACGCCGACAACTGGTCAAACCAACGATAGTAGGACTGGCGTTAGAAGGAACGGGTGATCCACCAATGCTCACGCAATTCACCACGACCTCCTTACATCATCCTTCGACTGACTCAAGTTTCGACAAGGTCTATCTCAAGATTGGCAATTTGGGTACCTCGTACGATGTTATCTTAGGATCCCCATTTCTCTCGCGTCACCAACTTTCTGTGTCCTGTTCAAAACAAGCTGTAATTAGTGAGATATCGAAAACCATCCTATTGGATTACCGCCGGGAGTTGAAATTGAAAAAAGAAGTTGAGGAGAGTTACAATGACAGACTAGCATCAGCTACTGTGAGTGAAGAGAATGACCATTGGAGAGAGTGGGAGCAATCCTTGCGTGTGAAGAATGAGCCATTTAGAAGACCTGAAGACACAACATGGAATCAGTTAGAAGACTTAATTTTAAAACAATATCAAGATGTATTCCCAACAGACATACCAGCCATATCTGAGGAAGCTGAATGCAATGGTGATTTCCTAGATGGCACGTTTCCTGAAAGGATGCAAGACCCGTCTTCTACTGTTCGTCATAAAATTATACTGACAGACCCCAAAGCTGTGATCAATGAACGTCAGTACCCGTACCCGGCCAAATACATGGGAGCGTGGAGAAAACTTCTTGGTCAACACGTAGAGGCTGGACGTCTTCGCAAATCATCAAGCCAATACGCGTCGCCAAGTCTTATTATTCCAAAAAAGGACCCTTCCGAACTGCCAAGGTGGGTATGCGACTACCGCACCTTGAACAGCGTGACCGTGAGGGACCGTTCACCTCTTCCAAAGGTGGATGAGTTGGTCAGGCTAGTAGCTACAGGCAAAGTTTTTTCAATCCTAGATCCGACCAATGCTTTTTTTCAGACACGAATGAGAGAAGCTGACATACCTTTAACCGCCGTGAAGACGCCTTGGGGACTTTAAGAGTGGTGTGTCATGCCCATGGGCTTGACGAACGCGCCAGCTACGCATCAGAGTCGTCTGGAAGAGGCCTTAGGAGAACTCATCAACACAGTGTGTGTGGTTTATCTGGACGACATAGTCATTTTTTCTTCATCAACCAAAGAACATGAACATCACGTCCGACAAGTCCTAGATTGTCTCCGCGCCGCCAATCTCTACTGTAGCAGCAAGAAAACAAAACTCTTCAGACGTGAAGTTAAGTTCGTAGGACATAGGATATTGGCGGAAGGGGTGAGACCGGATGAGGAAAAGATTGAAAAGATTTGCAACTGGCCGTCTCCAAAGAATTCAAAAGGAGTTAGGAAGTTCTTAGGCACGGTTCAATGGATGAAAAAATTTGTGAATGGGCTGGAAAAGTACGTTGGTAAACTCACTCCTCTGACCAGCAGTAAACTTGACAAAAGGTTGTTCCAATGGGGAGACATGGAGGAAACAGCTTTTCAGAACATAAAGCGAATTATGACGACCTTACCCTGTTTGAAGAATGTCGACTGCAACTCGGCGGACCCCCTGTGGCTATTCACTGATGCTAGTGGGACCGGATTAGGAGCGGCATTGTTTCAAGGTGCTGATTGGAAAGGTGCAAATCCCATCGCGTATGAATCACAACAAATGACAACGGCGGAACAAAACTACCCAGTTCACGAACAAGAACTGTTGGCAGTTATCCACGCACTTCAGAAGTGGCGGATGCTACTCTTGGGGATGAAGGGGAACGTCATGAGCGACCACCACTCACTCACGTACCTTCTCAAACAACGCACCTTAAGCAGAAGACAAGCTAGATGGTTAGAGAACCTAGCCGATTTCGACCTAAAATTCCAGTACATCAAGGGAGAAGACAATTCAGTAGCCGATGCTTTATCACGAAAGGACGCCGATGATTTACAAACCGGGGTCGAGACAATTGCGGCATTGGCTGTATCCCACCCTTCCATGTCTAACAACTTCCGGACCTCCATCATAAGCGGTTACGAGGCAGATAAGTTCTGCCACGCGGTTCGCAAGGGGATGCCTTTACGAGATGACTGCTACGAGGAGGACGGGTTTCTTTTCATTGATGGCCAATTACTAATTCCCGAGACTGCTTCCATACGAGCTGAACTCATAGATGAGACACACAAGCGTGTGGGTCATCTGGGTCCCCTCAAGACACTCGCTGCGTTAAGAACGGATTTCTTCTGGCCTCGAATGACAAGAGACGTTGAGAATAGACTGAAGGCGTGCGAGACCTGTCAAAAGACGAAGGCAAGAACATCGCTACCAAATGGCCGAATGAGGACGCCAGAGGTTCCCATCAAACCACTATCTGACGTCTCAATTGATTTCATCGGTCCACTACCCAAGATAAATTTGTACGACATGCTCTTAACGTGTACTTGCCGACTTTCCGGTTTCACAAAGCTTATCCCAACGAATCAAGCAGATACAGCAGAGAAGACAGCGTCCAGATTTTTTGGAGCCTGGATGGGTACATTTGGAGCGCCATTGTCGATTATCAGCGACAGAGATAAAGCCTGGGCCTCGAAATTCTGGAAAACCCTCATGGAACGCCTAAATGTCTCATTTCATCGATTGTCAGCGTACCATCCTCAAGCGGACGGCAGGAGTGAACGTACCAACAAGACTGTCGGCCAAATTTTACGCACCTTCACCGCAAAACGCCAAACCAAGTGGCTAGAGTCTTTACCAGCAGTTGAATTCGCGATCAACAGCGCGGTCAATGTCTCTACGGGTCTCTCTCCCTTCGAAATGATCTTTGGACGACCAGCAAGACTCTTCCCAACCTCTGGAGCAATAGAAGACTCCCCAGTTTCACTCGAGACTTGGTTGCGACAACGCGAAGCTTCGTGGGCACAAGTTAGAGATAATCTGTGGGCAAGTAGAGTTCAACAAGCACTTCATCATAATAAGAGACACTCAGACATCACGGTGAAGGTGGATGACTGGGTGTTATTAGATTCAGGAGACTGGCGTGGTCGACACTCCGGAGGAGTGGACAAACTCAAGGAACGTTATGAGGGTCCGTACAAGGTTTTAGAGACATTTAACCACGGACAAAGCGTCAGGATTGATTTACCTACGAGCAACAAGAGACACAATGTCATGAACATCTCGAAGTTGAAGCCTTTTGTCGAACTGGAGGACTGGACGTTAGGGCCAGCGGCCTGGAAGTAAGTCCCCTTTCTTTGTATGCACCGCCGGTCTAGCTACATGTTTCAAAGACATCACCTTGGCCACGCTGTGAGCACCTCTTGGGACCTTTGCTTTGATTGCAGCACCTGGAGATTGCGGCGGACGACGACAACCATACACGATTTCTCTCTATTCTGTTCCTTTTTTTTCTTTTCTCGTCTTCTCGTTTTTTTTTCTCTTTCTTTCTTTTTTCTTCATTTCAAACAATTACATCTGGTTTCAATTTTAGAGTGTTGGGATTGTACCTCAAGTTTCTTCACTATTTTTTTACTGTTTTCTCAATTTTTTTTACTCTTCCTTTCTTCCTCCTATTACTCAAGTCCTTTTTATAGGGGGGGAGAATGTAATGATGCTTACATCACTACAAGCACAATACGGTTATAAACATATTCTAATACGTAGTTAACCACTTAGCTAAGACTTAACGTGCTCTCTTACCTTTTTCACTTTGAGCTCATTATTGTACTGGCTCCTCAGGGAATTGAGACTGATCTCATATTCATCATCCTTTGGAGTCAGGTTAGTCCTTTACAAATTACATTTCTTATTATCATTTTCATCATTTCATTCTTGTATACATCCTCAGGGAATTGAGACTGATCTCATATTCATCATCCTTTGGAGTCAGGTTTCTAGTAATAAACATAAATATAGTTTGGTTCTAGAAACTTTCAAGTCCACTACGTGGCGTCAGCACCTCTTTCCCTCCTCGAGATTAGTATTTCAAGTGAGGACCACGTGTCCTTTACATTTGGTAGGTGGGTGGGATTAACAACCCATAGTGAAAAACTTACCCTGCTGGAAAGGTACCAGAACATAGGGTAAGTGTTCTGATGACCGACCTAAATACCTACCTAGGTCAAAATCTACCTGAAAGACTGAGGTTTGGTAGGTGGGTGATTTGAAGGAGTTAGGCTTGGTAGGTGGGTGCATCGAAGGAATGGGTGGTGAGGTTTGGTAGGTGGGTGAATCGAAGAAGTTAGGCTTGGTAGGTTGGTGAATCAATGTAATGGGTGGTGAGGGGTGGTGAGGTTTGGTAGGTGGGTGGGATTAACAACCCATAGTGAAAAACTTACCCTCCTGGAAAGATACCAGAACATAGGGTAAGTGTTCTGATGACCGACCTAAATACCTACCTAGGTCAGAATCTACCTCAAAGACTTACCCTTCCCAAAACTTCCCAAATCCTACCCACCCGTAATCTACCCACCCGTGAGCGAAATCTACCCACCCGTGAGCAAAATCTACCAACACATAGCACCCTACCATATCGATCTGCATAGCAAGGTCAAAGTGCTACTCAGCTAAACTTACACAACCAGATGACGCGCACCAACTGTCTCAATGTAATCGTAGTTGCGCTGGAGTCTTTGCTGGAGTCTTGATACATAACAGTCAGAGTGAGTTGTTGGGTACGAGGATGCGTGAGTGAGGTTTAGAAGAGATTTTCAAATTGATAAGGCTACATCAATTTGAAAATCAAGTTTTGGTTAACTCATCAAGTCGGTGAAGGCAATATGTGACTTGCTCAAATTGGAAATTGAGATGTGCTTTACTCAACAAATCAATATGAATTGTTATGAATAGTATGTCGAGGATGTGAGAAACTTTGTGGAACAATAGCCATAAGTCCTTGCTCCATGTTGGCTGATATTTGGGTGAATTTTCAATCATATCGTGACTGACAAATTGTAAATGAAGTCTTTTGTTTGGGCTGATAGATGAACAAGAGTCGAAAAAGAACGATATGAGTTGTATGTTGTGATTATGTAAAAAGGGCAATAACAGTCTTTGCGGTGTGGAGAGTTGTGTTGTGTTTGAGGCTAGGTTGAAGGTGGGTTGACTTTGGTGTGGATATACTGGGGGGGTGGACTTTTGGGTGTGACCTCAAAGTGGGGGTGAGTCGGAAATCTTGAGTACCTTGATGATAGGTGGGTGCGTGTAGTAAGGTAAGACAGGTAGGTTGAGGTAGGGCAGGTATGTTCACAGTGGGCTGGTGAATCAGCTCAGAAATTTCTAAGCGGCTGGGGGGTCTCCCTTAAGAGAATCTTGTACTTAGCCATTTGGAGGTTACTCCAAGAGGCTACTCAAGATGCTAGATCATCTTGGCTGGTGAACCCCGAATCACATTGGGCTATAGCAACAGCTGTATGACCCTATACCATAGGGTAAGTACCTAGGTGCTCAGGTGAAAATGCCCCGACAGATCTCACGCTTGAAATTCGACATTAGCCGTAAGTCCCTAAACTTAACAAAGTCCCACGCTCGCGCATCCTTGCGGGGCGTCAAGCGAGGGACTTACGCCAAATGTGTACGCTCCTATACCTCGGAGATTTGGCTTTGGCAGGGAGCTGGCTTCTGAGGCCTTATAACTTTTTCCACACCAGGGATTCGGGTATAGTCCAAAGGAAAAAGTTGAGCGCCTGCCTCTTCCGCATAATGTACATATTTTTTTCCCGAGGAAAGTGCTTCCCTCTTGCATAAAATGTGCATCAAATATTGGCTCTTAACAGAGGATTACACATGGAACCTCTCTCTCGAGTCCAAATTTGCTGCTAAGACCCAATCTTTGAAGCACATTTTTTCGCAGAGGGGAGCACATTCCTCGGGGAAAAAAATATGTACCTTATGCGCCAGAGTCAGGCGCACAAGTTCTTCTTTTGGACCATATGTGAATCCTCGGTGTGGAAAAAGTTATAAGCACTCGAAGTGAGCTCCCTGCAAAAGCCAAATCTCTGAGGTTTTGGAGCGTACACATTTGGCGTAAGTCCCTTGCTTGACGCCTTGCGAGGATGCACAAGTGTGGGACTTTGTTAAGTTTAGTAAGTCCCTCTCTGGGGGGAGCGTCTCGCAGGACAGAGAAGGTGTAAGAAAATGAAGGTTTCACGCTCGACACTGTGAACCTATGACAGAAACCTTTATGAAGGTTGAAGACAACTCTTAGCTCTGTGTTGACTAGACACTGGCTAACAAAACAAGACAGCGAGTACTAAACTCGAGACGAACCTGAGAGAAGGAACGGAGGAGGATTTAAAGTGTCAAGGGAACTTTAGAATCAATTTCCTCGATGGATGTAACACACACAAAACAATACTAACCTTTATGAAGGTTGAAGACAACTCTTAGCTCTGTGTTGACTAGACACTGGCTAACAAAACAAGACAGCGAGTACTAAACTTGAGACAAACCTGAGAGAAGGAACGGAGGAGGATTTAAAGTGTTAAGAGAACTAATAAGTGAAATAGATAAAGGAGAAATACATAAAAGGGTATAACATAATAATATGGTTCAGATGAGTTCACAATAACAGAAAAATAAGTGAAAGAAGTCTGTGTTTAACTCTCACCTTTAGAATCAATTTCCTCAATGGGGGAAGAAGATTCAAAAGGGAAAGGTGAGGGGTTAATAAGAAAAACAAGCAGGTCACAAATTTTTGAGAAACAACACCAAACAACAACAATTACACTGAGTACCCCTAATTAATCCCAAAGCGTAAAACTTTTTCTAACACTCTACTAGTAACCTCCTGCTCGGTCAGCCTTCACACTCTGTACTGTGTTTAATAAAACCGGATTTGTCCATGTCTATTAAGAATCTTTTGGCGAATTGAGTTATCTTCTCCTTGATGGTTTTGATACGTTACTGGAGGACAAAATACTCCAACAGAGGGACAAGTTTGCCAAAAAGAGGGTTCCCTCCCTCTCTTTCAAAGCTAAGGACTTTGAAAGAGAGAGAGAGGTTCTCTGCTGTCTTCTCTTGTCAGATTCTGACAGCGCGCACGGACCACCTCAACAAAATGTTTTTGGCGATGTGGCAACAGGTGGCAACCTTTTTGGGAACGACAGTAAGTCCCTCGCTGCGCTCGAAGCGTGCGAGACGCAGCGTGGGACTTTGCTGAGGCGTGCCGTTGAACGACCAACACTTCAAGCCGTCACCCGGAACCGACAATCCGACGGATATCCGTCGGAGCAACCGTCGGAGCCGGGTGACGGATGGGACCTTGGGACTATCCGGTTGCCGGATAATCCGGTCGGTCCGGTAGTCGGATTGAGGGGCAAGAAAATCTGATTTTTGCCGGATATCCGGCGGATATCTGGCAAAAATGGAGGCGTGTATTAGGCGTGTATTTCGTGTATTTCGTGTATTTATTTCAAAACATCATATTTGAAAAGATAAAGAAAAAAAAAGCGTGACAACTTTAATCAAGTACTATTTTCGTCACCATCAAGCTCAATAAGGGTAGGAATTTTCAAAGGGCCAAAAAGTCGGTGCCAATCTTTTACGCATAAAAGAGTCTCAACATGCAGACTCAAGAGGCTACTACGCTGAGGGCCCAAGATCCGTTTAGTTTTATTGAATTGGCCCTCTGAAGGACAGCTAGTAGCTGGGATAGCCAGAAACTCGATTGCCATTTTGGCCAAAGCAGGATATATGGCTGTGCGTTCTTTCCAAAAGGTTAACACATGAGTGTCACGGCTTTCAAGCTTGTCGCCGAGGTATTGAGCAACCTCATTTTCAATTGATTGATGTTGTGAATCATCTTGAGTGCCGAAGATTGCATCTTCAAAATATTGTGAGGTAGAAGTTGCAGGAGTTGATCGTTTGGTAAAACTCGATGTGGGATTTGGTGCATCAGATTCGAATTTCCTGGCCTGGTCTTCAAACAGTGACCTAAAGTCTGAAACGTAGATGTCATACTCGGAAAAGAGCATTGCTCGTTCCTTTTTCAATTGATATGTTGATCAGTACAAAGTGAAAGCAGAATGAGTAGGAAGGTACTCACTTGGAAATAGTTCATCTTAAGACGAGGATCCAATATGGTGGCACAGATCGGCGCGGGTTTGGAGAGCACTTTCTTGAAATAATCTTCGAGTTTGGCAATCATACTTTTGGATGCAGGTTTTAATTGATCGAAGTCGTATCTTCCAGCAACCTATGTGTAAAGGCGAGAAAATTAGCCAACGGTGTTATGAATGCAAGTTTAAAACAAATGACTTACTGATTTGAGTCCTTGTAAAACTACTATATATATAGGGACTACTTGATGCATTGTTGGGAACTTTGATTTACAAAGGATCTCAGTGGCTTCACTGAGCGGTTCCAAAAATTCACACATCTGTTTGACATAATTCCATTCAATAGGTAAGAGAACGAATTTTTTGAAGTCTCGAGCCTTGCAAAACTCATCGCATGATTCTTTGAGTCGTAGAAGCCGTCTAAACATATGATAAGATGAGTTCCATCTTGTTGGAACGTCGACAACAAGTCGAGTGACTAAGTTAGAACTTTTTTTTGATCGAGGTGGCTGAACGTGGTCAATACTCGGATCTTGTAACATGTAGTCAACTGCCTCCCTTTCAGCATCATTGCCCACAGATTTGGTAGGATGTTCGGCACCGGTAGAGTTGGTGGTGGGAGGGTTAGGCGCAGCTGCAGATGCCATGGCCACGGCGAAGTCATGTCGCATCTTGACAATGTTAGCAAACGCTTGAGCACGTTGAGGGCTTGACCGGGTACACGTCACTAAACCATGACATCGATTATATATAGTCTTGAGATTAACTTGATTCACATCAGGTGGGTCGATAAGATCGTGTATGTTCGAGTGTGATGCAGCTTCTTGTTCATCAAAGACTTCCCCAAACACCTTTAAACCTTCTTTAGCGGCGAGGTTGATGACATGAGCTACACACCCATGTACCTGGGTGGTATGATCAAAGTCGATGCCTTCAGTCGTACCGATGACCCGTCCGATAGCGGCATTTGTACTGATGTTGTCCGCGGTCATCGCACTCAACTTGTTTGAGAGACCGTATTTTTTCAGATAGTTGAGAATAATGTTGGCAAAGTTTGTTGCATCGTGTGCACCTGGAAGTTGAACATTTAATGAGTCACTTTGATATAGCAGGATTTCGACAGAATGTCCGTACCTTTAATTTCTGCAATACCTAGACTGAGATCCATCAGTTCCCAGTTTTCATTGATGAAGTGACCAGTGAGTGACATGAAGGGGACGTTGTTCGGCGAAGTCCAGGCATCTTGAGTGATTGCCATCGCTTTACATGGTCCAAAGTAAGACTTCTTGATGAACTCCTTGTAGTGATAATAGATTCTGCGCATATGATTAGCTGTCGCAGTCCGTTTGCCGAGCATCCCGGTGACATGAGGACTACAGAGTGACAAAAGTCTTTGAAATGAAGGCTTTTCGACTATTGAAAAGGGGAGATCGCAATCGGCGATGAAATAACAAACACTTGTCTTGAGGCTGTTGACGTTGAGCTTAGTCTTACAAAAGTGAAAAATATTTTAAATATATATAGATGATCGTTTAAGACAGTAAACACGAGTTAGAACTCACAACATGTCCGGTTTTGGCCTTCTTGAAAGCGCCAACAATGTTACCTTGTTCAGGTAACATACCATCACGAATGCCGTGTTTGATTTCGAGGTGGTTCTTCATTGATGAAGTACTACCCTTCTTATCACGGGCCAGCTCCTTCCCGCATTCGTTTCCGTCCGCCATTTGAAATAAGCACTTGTTAAAATCTTTATCGGGTAGCTTTTTGAAATATCTCCAAACCCAGCTCGGATTTGGACGAGAAGTAGTAGTCGAAGTGTCTCCGAGATCGGATTGCTCGGCTTGTGAGGCTGTGTCTGTAATGGTCCCTGGGGCTGAAGACATATCCATTAGAGTTGAATAGAATAATGGTGTTTAGGCGGTATGGGGTGGATTGCAATCAATCAATATGATGCATGCAAGACGTTGAAGTTTGTTTATTGATAGTTGAGATGATTGAGCGGTGGTATATTCGAGAAATGAGATTCTGGGAATGACTCAACCTTGTAGTTCAAATACAAAAAAAAACTAAAAATATTAATAAGGTCTGATGAGTGGATTCGTGGAATAGGAAGTTTGAAAAAGGATATAAGCCCAATTTGGACCCGGGCCGGCCGAAGAATCACCCGGGTAGCCCCGGTTTTGGGTTCAATTCCCACCGACGGAGACTTTTTGACCAAAGCGCCGGATATCCGGCTCGGTTATCGAATCTAGCTTTTTGAAAAAAAAAACCGGACGGTTATTATCCGTCGGGCCCGGATCTTGAAAATATCCGTCGGTTCGGTGCACGGAATGGGTAGATGTCGCCGGATAGTCGCCGGGTGACGGCTTGACCAACACTTGCTGCATTGATCGCGGTGGATCCTGATTTGATATGTTGGATTGCCACTGAAAAAAAGAAAATACAAAATCTGTCACCAAATTCAAATCCTGCGCTCTCTGATTGAGAAAGTGTTGGTCTTTTAAGTCTAGGGCCTTTCTGTTTCTTTACGTGAGGTGAGCGCAATCGATCACATCTATTGCCCTAGAGTTAAAAGACCAGCCCAATAGTCGTTGGGATACTGGGATTCAGATTATTCGGCCAGGTCAGCAAATTTGCTGACCCGAGCATGGGAGAGTGTCATTTCCCAAAAACCGAGATCACATGGGAGGTTCCACGTGGGAACTCGACCTCGGCGTTGGATGATGTTTTTCCGAATAACTTCAAACGTAACCTTTAGTCATTCGTATTGGGGAGCATTGGAGATGCTCTAATAAAGGAAAGCCGAGGTGTTTCTTTCGCAGGTGGACCCAGATCAGGCTGTCTTCTATATACATATATAAGGAGCTTTGGACATTGGCTTTCTGTTACCCACAAAGTTTTCTTATTCTCCTTCTCTTCTCTCACTTCCCAATAATGCAGCTCCTAATCGTCGTCTCCGCCGTGCTCTCACTGCTTGCAAATGTCTCTAATGCTTCTCATGTCCCTCTCTTCAAACGTCAAAGTTCCAATTACCCAGCCTTGGATATCCCCGGACCCACCCCGAAGCAGGAGTGGGTAGATGCCTACCAGCGAGAAAAGGCGGCCGGTCGGATTCCTAACATTCAACCTTCAGTCAAATTACCTTCTGGAGATACCAAATATCCAGCGAACGTGAACCCCTTGGACCCAAGTGTCTGTAGTTGGACAGTGGGATGTATAAGTCCTACTGAGTTGAGGCTGTTCGCTTGTTCAACCTGGATAGCATGAATATTAAGAATCGTTTTTCTCTTTGGCATGGAACCAGTGTCAATGATGCTCCGGACGGGATGATGGGTATCAGTTTGTTAGTCACCCATTTCATATCAGACAAGGGCTTAGCAAATGGCGGAGGCAAAGGTCATAGGCTGATGCGGAATTGTGTATTAGTGACGATGGGCCACAGGGAGGAACCGCTGAACTTCTGCAGTTCCTTGAGTCTGTGAACCAGACCGCAACCCATTTCATGATTGGTGAGTCGAGTATTGCATTAGCTTACTTTGAAATACTGTGAAACTAAAGATCGTCATCTCCTTGCTTGGACGAACGGAAAATAGGCAGTAGAATCCTAAGTAACACTGATGCGTTCAAAGCCACGGTCGCAAAAGGAGATCATATAGCTGTTCATACATGGAGTCGTCAGTAGTTATGTTTCTTTTCATCCGCACCTTTTCTGGGAGGCTAATTCCTCGAGGTCGAATTCTTAGATCCCCTGATGACCACTTTAACTGATCTCCAAGTTCTGGGTGAGATTGGTTGGACTTTGCAAGTGATCTTCGTTAGTCCTTCATATTTCTGACACTTCGGACATGTCAAGTACTCGACTCATTCAGCTTTCACAAATATTGATTCATAGGATCTAGCTGATGGTCGATTGCCTGCATACTGGAGACCTCCGTATGGTACGCATACATCACCTTCATGTAATACGATGCCTTTGTACTTACCCGGAGTTTTTTTTGCTTGGCTGCGCAACAGGCGACGCTGATAACCGAGTCAGAGCAATTGCAAAGGTGCAATTTGAGCTTGCATAACTTCATTGCTCCACAAAGGTTGACTCTATTTATTTGCAGCACGTATTCGGGCTTCAAACTGTGATCTGGAATCATGATACGGAGGACTGGTGTGTATCACCTGAAGATGTGAACATCTGCACAAACCACGGACCAGCAAACCAAGCAGCGTTAACCGCTCAGCTGAAGGATTACGCTAAACTCCCAAAGTCCCCTGGTCTAGTGATATTAGAACACGAGATCACGCTTCATTCAGTGCGCGGCTTTGCTGATGCGTGGCCCGCTATCAAGGCAGCAGGATGGGATACTGTAAGTTTTTTGACGATTGTTTGAGTTTATTCGGGCAATTACCGTTGGCTGATCTTTTCACGCGTCATCAAGCGACCCATCCCTTCGTTATTCAATCAGGCTTGGTATCAGGTTAGTCAGTTGGCTGAGAGATTTCAAGAATTTGCTGCTGATACCACCACTTTAGAACGCGCTTGGTGCTTCCGACCACCCGATCCATATCCCTGGTGTATTGAATGCTAGCGAGACTTTACATGGGCTTCAGCATAATATTGTCAACAATGCTAGCCAATATGTCAATCTTACTACGCCTTCAGGCTTGCCGAATACCACCTCAGTTCTGTATACCACCTCAGTGCTGAATACTACCTCAGTGCTGAATACTACCTCAGGAATCAAATCGACAACCACGAATCTCACCAACCATGCGCCATCAGTATTTGTCAACACTTCTGGCGCCGATGCGGCACGCAAGACAAGCTGCGGGTTCTGGAGGACGATTCCATTATTTTTTGTCCTGTTGAGTTTGTTATAATCATGAGGTGTCTACACCGATCTATTGCGCTATTTTACGCTATATAATCTTGAATATCTTGGCTTTCAAAATGTTTTTGTGGTTGCTCTTTGTTCCGTCTGGCCCCGCATTATGCTGGCCACTGGTAGTCATTATTCATCTTGTCAACTTCATTCATTCATTTGCAACATACCCGGGCTGTTGAAGCCCAACTCATCAAAAAATGATCATCTCTATTCAGTGCATACTACAACATATGTTGATAAACTTGAGCTTCAAATACCATCAAAGAGTCCACATGGACACAGATGTCATGAAAGATTGTTGACAAGAATCAACCTGAGCCCCGGAACCGACACCCCGAGGGTTACCCGAGCCCCGAACCGTCGGGGTTAGGGTCCGGTTAGCCTTTTTTTGGACCCAGATACATCGGGGCCCCGTCGGTTTCGGGCGCGGGGTGGGGTTGGTTTAGGCGTCTCGAACCGCGGATAACCCGCGGGTTTTTAGCAATTTCAGCAAAGAGATAGATTTCAAATCTGAGACCGGTGACAAGGTAGTAGAAAAAAGCAAAGACAAAACAAGTAGAAAAAAACAGACAGTAATATGTTGAAAGAAAATTAAAGTAAAAAAACCTTCAAAAAAAGAAAAGTATATGATAAAAACAATTAATCGCTATCATCATCAATAACAATTTGAGTTCCTGAAACAGATGTTCTACCAATGTTATTTGGGAAAAACATAGCCCCAAAGAGGCGAAACCACTCCTTGAGACACAGAAGGATTTCCACACTAGTCGGAGTAAGAGATGATCGTTGAGGTCCGATGATACGCTTTGTCTTGCTAAACGCTCCCTCGGATGATGTGCTTGTAGCTGGAATTGAAAGGTACATCCTTGCCATCTTAGCAAGTCCTGGTAGTGCGTCCTCCTTCCCTTTCCAAAAAGTTACGATATCCCCCCGATGACGGTCACAATCACCCAAATAGCGATTAATCTCGCTTTCAATGGTGGCGTATGAGGTCGGTTCGTCGCTTCCGTAGATTGCTTCGGCAAACCGATTTTTTGGCTTCTTTGGTTTGATCTCAGAGGGTGGAGGAGCACAGGTGAAAGTTGATGCCATATCGATAAAGTGTTGTTTGAAGTCGTTAGGAGTCATGTCATATCTTAAAAACAAATCGGAATGTTCCTAGGTATGAGGTATGCAAATAATCTTCAATTAGTATAAGCAAAAAATTCATGATTTGAAGAATTACTTACCTCAAAGAATTTCATCTTGAGGCAAGGATTCAATATCATGGCACAAATGGGTGCTGGTTTTGTCAGTACTAATTTAAAGTATTCCTCCAGCTTCTCAAACATGTCCTTTGCAGCTGGTAAAAGCTGATCGTGGTCATACTTCTCCTTGACCTGAAGTAAGAAATATAGATTGATTATCAGAATCGAGTATTAGATGGAGGTGGTAAAGAAAGTACTTACCTCCAACAAATTCTCCATAATAACCGTGTAAACAGGTATGACTTCATGCATTGTAGGATATTGCCTTTGGCACAACAGATTGGTAGCTTCACTGAGGGGTTCGAGAAAATCACACATTTGCTGAACGTACTTCCATTCCAATTTTGAAAGTGCAAACTTCGGGGCTTGGCGTTCACAATACTGTACACAGGCATCTTTCAGTCGAAGGGCTCGCTTAAGCATGTAGTATGATGAGTTCCAACGGGTTGGAACGTCGATCATCAACCTGGTGGCACGATCTTTTGATTTCGCAGTTTGAGATATGTTGGGGTCTTCCTCATCTGAGTTGGAGGGTGTGCGATGTTGGAAGAAGCTGACAGTGTCGTCGTCCAGTTGCACCTCAAGGTCTTCCTCATCGTCAATATCGTCAGTGTTTTGTTGACCATATCTATCTTTATCTTTATCTTTATTTTGATTTTTATCTTTCTTGGCTTCAGCTTCAGGATCTTTTTGAATATCACGAACAAGAGCTATCACATTAGCAAAGTTTTGACTATGTTGAGGAGTTTTTCGAGTATACATAGCCAGACCGTGTATACGAGCATAGATGGTCTTCAAATCGACAGTTGAATTGTCAGGAGAGTCGACAATCTTCATCAAGGATGGAGGGAGAGGTTCTGAGTCTTCAAAAGAGTCGTCTCCAAATAGTTTGAGGCCTTGCTTGGCAACTAAATTGATCACATGTGCACAGCATCCCATGAGTTGATTCTCAGCGAAATTGAGGTCGGGATTTTGAGAAAGTAATCGACCAATCTTCGTATTGACGCTGGCATTATCGGCTGTCATACCGGAGATCTTCATGCCCAAATCGAACTTGCAGATATACTTGGAAAGTATATCTGCAAAGTTATCGGCATCATGGGCACCTAAAAACACCAAAAGTCAGAATCAAATACACACAATGAAAGAAATAGAAAATAAAATAAATTACTCGCCTTCAATATTAGGCATCCCAATTACTACGTCCATAAGCTTCCATTCTTTGGTGATGAAGTGGCTCGTAATTCCTAAGAATCCGTGATGATTAGGTGAAGTCCATGCGTCTTGAGTGAACGCTACGTAGTCCGCTTGATCGAAAAACGTAGACTTGATGAATTTCTCATAGTGTGTATATACTTTAGTACAGTGCTGAGCTATCGCGTGTCGTTGCACAAGCATTCCCCTAGTTTGAGGGTTTATGAGTAGAAGGAGGTCCTTGAATGACTTTCGGTTGACAATTGCATATGGAAGATCACAGTCGGCGAGGAAATAGGCGATCAAGGTCTTGAGAGTCTCCACGTTGAGGGTTTCCTGTAAGTACAAAGTAAAGAAAGAGAGAAACGAGTTTGAATAATGTGAAGATGAAGTGATGATATCGAATGAAAAACCTCACCTGTTCACCTATAGTGCTTTGCTTGAAGTGTCCAATAACACTCAGTTGCTTCTTTGGTGCTGGACCATCCTCGAATAGTTTATGTTGAGACTTCAAGTGATTACTCATCGACTTGGTACTTCCGGTCGAGTCTTCTTTCAATTTCAGGCCACAGCTTTTGCCAGTCTTCGGATCGATAACTTCACAACAATTAAAGCCGTCTCCTCTTTTAGCACCTGGGATCTTGACAAAGTGAGTCCAAACGTAGCTCGAACGCTTGCGTTTGACGGTTTGTGTGGCCACTGATGAGGTGTCGCCATCGTCGGCATCGGTGGTATCTGGACGACTCGAGGTAGCTGGGGTGGAAGCGCGAGTGGAGGCTTGAGATGCAACACGTGGCTCAGTTTGAGCCATGTTGCATAGGATCGATGGGGAGTGGGTGGTTGAGGGTTTGAAGAAGGATCAAAGTCTAACTTCCGAGGTCGGAAGGTAGACTTTGGGCGTGCCCCGACGGGG
>NW_006768853.1:72887-245229 GCF_000204055.1 Melampsora larici-populina 98AG31 | reverse complement strand
CCCGTCGGAGTAGTTCGGGTTCGGGCGCGGGGGTACGTCTTGGGAGCCCGGGTTTTGTTTGGTTTCGGGGTACGGTTTCGGGTGCGGGATGGCTCATTGTCTATCGGTTCGGGGTGCGGGATGGCCATTACCCGCGTTTTTCGGGTCGGGGCTCAGGTTGAGACAAGAAGCCTGTTGCACTGTGACATTGTTTCATCATGGTGGACAGAACACCAATACTTCAAGATCGTGAGATACACATTTTTTGGGTTAGCCAACACCAGAGAAAGAGTTGTCAAAATTCTCTAAATTCTTCAATTGTGCAACCTACAAGGAATCTTCAAAAGATATTCAAAAAGAGTCTTGGGCTGGCACAAGAAGAACAATTACATATCTGGCAGTGCCAAATCTCGGAGACTGAGTGTATATTCTCCAGATGTGTCATACAAGGATTATGGACTCAGTGACAGTATGACTTGAAAAGGGTAAAAACTTTGACTAAGTGTGAGGAGATAACATATCTGTTATGATCAACTTTGTTGGTTCACCTTCAAAGCCCTTAGCCAGCCTACCAAGATACAGAGTGAACATGTAGGCCGGAAAGTGATGTATGTACATACCAATGCCATCTCAACAGTTCTGGTGAACTGACAGGGCCAATTGTCTTGTACTAGTAGAAAAAAGGTTTACCACCAAGAGTTTTATGCAATCATGAAGTTGTGTCTTATTAAGTATGAACTCTGGTTCATTGCTCATCTTTCTCCCAAATTACAAACATTTCATCTCCTACATTACCAAAATATGTTCAAGAGATCAAAAGCATGTAGGACTTTCTTCTCCTTCCTACTCTTACATTTGTCTGTTACCAATGTGGTACATATGCAATCCAACATAGATTGGTAGATAACAAGCAATACATATTCAGCCCATGTGGGGAAAATTTGAGCCATCTGGGCATGGGCTTCACCCTCCCCTTGGAAAGTCAAAAGAGCATGATTGGACGCGAGGTGTAAGGCCTGATAACACTATATCAACCAAACTTAAACAAAGTCCAATTGTGCCTTGGATTTTGACAACTGGTTGTTGCCAAGGCACGAGGGACTTAGGCGCTTGGCTCAATTTCTGGTGTGGTGAGTTTCCAAATTTAGTAGAGGAAAACCTGACCGTGCCACTCACCAAAAAATAGATTACACCCCAACATGAAAAGTATGAATCAAGATCTCCTGCTTCTTCTGAGAGTTTGGTCTCTTCAGATTTTCCAAAAACAAATCAAGACAAAAGTTTTCCTTGAGAGGAAAACATTGTCTTCAAAAATTGACCTGCTGTGCGAATGTTACAGAGTTCTGTGTATGTAACTCAAATTCCGAGCTACAGCCAATGGGAGCTCATGGAAAGTCAAGTCCTCAATGAAAACTTTGATGAGCATTGAGATGACAGGTGAAGTGAGTAAATGGATTGAGGAAGAGCAAGTCTTGCCTTTTGCATATCCACTTTTTTTTGCTTTTGTTTGAAATGAATACCGAGGAAATGGAGGAAATCAAAGAAAATCATTCAAACTGAGCTTACCCATCTCCCGTGCATATCTTTTGTTTCTTCAAAGGAGGCTGCAAGGTTCTTCAAGCCTTTTATTTTGCACTGAATGACTCAGCTTATCTCAAAGTGGAATGAGAATGGATATCAAGGGGATTCTTTGATACCCTTGATGTTCAAGTGTCTGATTCCAATTTTTGGATTACATACACTGATTGCTGTAAACCACAGTAAAATTTCAAAAAAATTGAAGACAATGTTTTCCTCTCAAGGAAAACTTTTGTCTCAATTGTTTCTTGAGAAATCTGAAGAGACCAATCTCTTCAGAAGAAGCAGGAGATCTTAACTCCTGCTTTCTATGTTGGGGCATAATCCACTTACCAGTGAGTGGCGTGGTGAAGTTTCCCTCTACTAAAATTGAAAACTCACCATGCCAAAAAACATGCCAACTAAGTCCCTCTTGCCTCGAAGATGACCAGTCATCAAAAAAATTCTGAGGCACGATTGGACTTTGTTAAGTTTGTGTATCAACCAACCACTTTCTCTGTGCAGGTGACAGAGCAAAAAATCTTTTTTTATTTTTTAACATTCTATGCAATCTACACAATCAAAGTGATCATTCAAAATGCAAGGATAATTTTGGCATGCTGAGCACGTTTGTGGAATGCTACATTTTTTGATGTGGTGTATGAAGCATTGTTGTTTTGCTACAAGCAGGTAACTTATACAGGGTTGTTCGTTCTTGCATGAAGAATAGCTGGTCAATAATGGCTTGGTTCCACAGCACTGACCTCTTAAAGTGTAGTTGGAATGTCAAGAATTCTCCACAATTGTGTAGGTATGAATTTCACAGTTAACAAAGTGCTTTGCTCCTGGCTATGCATTGGTTAGGGATGAGCAAGGGAATTAGTCAAGCTCTTATGAATGTAAACTGTGCTGAAGTGTGTGTAGTGTAGGATTTTTTTTACATCATGCACCTTGATAAGGGCTTTCCAGGGTCCTGACCAGACTGAGACAGAGGTAACAGTCCACAAGAGCAATGTATGAGGCACTCACTATTGTGATACATGTAAATGCTATATGCATGTGCCTCTAAGTGGTTTATGTAATCACTCAATTGCTTGAGTGGTACCGGAGAAATCCCTGTAGGAAAAAACCTGGCAAATATTTGATGATACACACTTAAAGCTTTCAAATCATGATGACTCATATGGTGACATAATCTGACAGTGGGTGAATCATTGGAATGCATCAAGAGGAAAGATAAATGGACAAACATGTCTTCAATGGCAGCAATTTGACTCAGTTGAAGGGTAAGGGTACCGGGATTTGGTACCAGTCAAATTCACTGCTTACAAATGCTAGGTGTGAGGACATGTACAAGCAGACACAGAAAAGATATGTCACCCCCAGGGCCAAACTGGCTTACATTTGGGTGTATTACATATGTGAGCTGTGATACTGTGATAGCCATGTTTTGGCTTCAAATCTTTTCTGTGTCTGCTTGTACAGGTGACCCAAGTGGTGAATTACCCAGAATTATCAGAGTGCTGTGAAAGTCCTAGCCGCTAGAATAACCTCCAAATTTGCTTTATTTGAAAAAACAAAACCAAATTTTATACCCTAGCACCAGCCCTAGGGCCTAAACCTAACACACCCACCCAAAAAAAAGAAATTGAAAAGTTCTACAATTCGGACCCAAAACTCTATGCGGGGCGGGCTTGGAGCACGTACTCGGGTTTACCCACTGTATAGAATGTATGTTTGAACTTCGTACGCCTTCTCGTATTCAACGATCACCGTGCCGTGCCCATGTTATTTTTGGATTCTTTCTTCATCTGATGGTTTTGTAATTTGGTGATTTGATATAACGCTTCTGAAGCCTTCTGACGCCTTTGCCAAATTCCATCTGCTTCAAATCGGGAAATGAGTTTACCAAGTTGTCTTGTACATATGTTACAGTCGAATTCATACAGCTTTACCACAATTCTACGAATGTGGTTTTTGCGGTCGAAGTTGGTCCACTTTTTTAAAATCGACTGTGCATATATGTATGAGCTTTTATAACCCACTCATTTCTCATTTTTGCCCCATCAAGTTGTCTCATCTCTCTTCTCTCACTTCCCAATAATGCAGCTCCTAATCGTCGTCTCCGCCGTGCTCTCACTGCTTGCAAATGTCTCTAATGCTTCTCATGTCCCTCTCTTCAAACGTCAAAGTTCCAATTACCCAGCCTTGGATATCCCCGGACCCACCCCGAAGCAGGAGTGGGTAGATGCCTACCAGCGAGAAAAGGCGGCCGGTCGGATTCCTGACATTCAACCATCAGTCAAATTACCTTCTGGACTTGTCCAATACCCAGAAAGTGTGAATCCCTTGGACCCTAGTGTCTGTAATTGGCTATTGGGCTGCAAAAGTCCTAATGAGTTGAGACTCCTTCTCGCTCGTTTGCCTTGGATAATGTGAATGCTAATCAATTTCTTTCCCTCTCGAATTCAACAGTATCAATGACGCTCCAGATGGGATGATGGGTATCAGCTTGTTTGTCATTCATTTTTCTCAGTCACAAGCTACCCAAATTACTAGGCAGAGAGTATATGCTGATGCTGAATTTTTCAATAGTGACGATGGACCGCAAGGAGGAACCACTGAACTTCTTCAGTTCCTTGGCTCTGTGAACCAGAGCGCAACTCATTTTATGATTGGTGCGTCATTTTAACAATCTATTACATTTCAACATTGCGAGACTGACAGAACGTGACAATCTTTTTGCTTGGACGAACGAAAAATAGGCAGTAGAATCCTAAGTAACACTGATGCGTTCAAAGCCACGGTCGCAAAAGGAGATCATATCGCCGTTCATACATGGAGTCGTTAGTAGCCATGCTTCGTTCCATCCGGACCTTTGCTGGAAGGCTAATTCTTCGAGGTCGAATTCTTAGATCCCCTGATGACCACTTTAACTGATCTCCAAGTCCTGGGCGAGATTGGTTGGACCTCGCAAGTAATCTTCGTTAGTCCTAATTATTTCCGACACCTCAGACTTGTGAATAGCTGGACTCATTCGAATTCGACAAACGTTCATCCATAGGATTTAAGCAATGGTCGATTGCCTGCATACTGGAGACCTCCGTATGGTATGCATACATTATCCTCGTGTTATTTGATTCCTCTGTACTTACCCATAATGTTCTTCTCGTTCCCGCCACAGGTGACACTGATAACCGAGTTAGAGCAATTGCCAAGGTATATTTGGACCTTGTACCCCAACTGCTTGCGTCACCAAGGTTGACTCTATCTACTCGCAGCACGTATTCGGGCTTCAAACCGTAATCTGGAACCACGATACGGAGGACTGGTGTGTATCACCTGATGATGTGAACATCTGCACAAACCGCGGGCCGGCAAATCAAGCAGCATTGACTGCTCAGCTCAAGGACTTCGCTAAACTACCCAAATCGCCCGGTTTAGTGATTTTAGAACATGAAGTCACGCTCCATTCAGTGCGAGGATTTGCTGATGCGTGGGCCGCTATCAAGGCAGCGGGATGGGATACCGTAAGTTTTCCGCCCGCAGTGACTTTGTGGGGACTAAGTCTTATCGGCTGTTCTGTTTTACATCATCAAGCGCCCCATCCCTGGATTGTTCAACAAACCTTGGTATCAGGTTCGTCCAACGGCTTAGTGATTGTGAAGATAGGTTGCTGATGTATCCACTCCAGAACGCCTTTGGAGGTTCCGATCACCCGAACGACGTGACTAGTGTATTGAATGCTAGCCAGTCTTTACATGGGTCTCAGCCTACCACCAGCAAGAATGCTAGCCAGTCTGTCGATCCACCCAAGCCAGTTACCTCGTCGAATACCAGCTCAGGGCTAAATTCCAGCTCAGTGCTGAACACTACCTCAGGAATCAAATCGACAACTCCGAACCTCACCAACCATGCGCCATCAGTATTTGTCAATACGTCTAGCTCCGGACCGCCAAGCGAGACCTCAGGAACTACTCGATTGAGCTTCGGGTTCTGGAATACGATGCCATTTGTTTTCTTTCTCTTTAGTTTGCTATAACATCACGATTTTGAAGGCCCTGAGTTACGCTATCCTATCTTATATAATCTCACATAGTAGAGTAGTTTTGTGATTCCTCTCTTTCCTACTGGTCCCGAATTATGTTGACACGACTGGTAGTGGTTCTTTCATTTGTCAAATTCATTCGCTTGCATACCTGGACCCCTGAAGATCTTGTCATACAACGATGAGTCGTTCTGTCCAACCCAGATGCCAAAATCGATCAGATAATGATATAGCTGAGCTTTGAATCCTACCAAAGAATACAAACGGAGACATGAAAAACGTGAGAAGAACGGCTTTCTTTACATGATTCTGCCAGTGTGACGTGGTTCCATCCTTTGAACATGAAATTGAGGAAAGAAGCACTCATACCACGAGATAATGAAACACAATTGTTGAGTTGCCTAGAACACAGAAACGTCTTGAAATTTACAAACCCACCTGCATTGCCAATGTATCAAATACTTGATGAAAAAAGCTTCAACAAGATCCAAAAAGGGTTGTGGGGCTGCATAAGCAAAACAGCCAGCTGGGTAACTTCCTACTAGGGTACATAGGCTCGTGATAGGATAAAGTACCTGTTATGATAAGTGACATGGAATCATGTATTTGTGACAGCTAGAAGATCAGTTCTTCAGCTTTGGTGCCAAGTGAAGAGCTGATAAGTGATCAAAAAATATATTGATATTTCAAGGTGAAAACTTATACAAGAAAGGAGTCTCAGATATAATTTTGAGGATTCCAAAGAGCTCATTGCCCCCTCTACATCTTTTCTCAGCCAACCAACTCAAGTGCTAACTCATACCTCAATCTCACATGAAACTGAAGGGTCTCACTGAATAATTGCTCATCAAATAATGGATTTCTAGATAATGAATAAAGTCATTAAAGTTTAAATAAGTGTCATAAAAATAAGTAATGATATATCTCTATATTTTAATAAAGCCAAAAAAAGATAAAGCAATTGTCTATTTTATCCAAATGGGCAACTGTTATCATTATGTAGAAAGGTCTGAAATATATTGAATAGTAGTGAAAAGATAGTGAAGTCATAAGATATGAATGTTCTATGTAATGTGTTTCAAAGAAATTAAATATTTGATTTTAGTCTTACAAGGTAATAGATAGAAAGTAATAAAAATTGACTACCCAATATTAAATCCAACTGAGCAATAAGATTATTATGAATGCAAGAAACATCTGCCAAATCTTGAATTCCTTTATTGTGACTCCAGAGTGTGCGTTTGATTGTGAGCTTGACGGTGAGCTTGATTGCGGTGAAGTCGTGTTGTTTTGAGAAAGGTTAGATGAGTCAGATGTTGAAGAGATCACATCAGTTGTAAAATTTTTGATAGGTTGAGTTAATTGATCATTGATGTATGAGGTGGAATTGAGTACACTGTTCAATTTGATTGGATTATCAAACGCTCCATTTGCGTTCTACAAAAACTGATGAGATTAGATACAATTTATCTATCAAGTTGATGGATATATATGAGCTACCAACCTGATACCATGGATGATCAAATAATGCAGGGATAGGCCGCTTGTCAACCCAAAAAAATGAATGACTCATCAACAAAGATCATGATCACAGAGAGCAGGTGGAAAATTTTGCTTACAGTATCCCAACCAGCTGCTTTGATAGTGGACCACGAATCAGAGAACCCTCCAACAGAATGTACGGTGATTTCATGCTCTAAGATAATCAAACCGGGAGATTTTGAACTTGCTGCAAAACCTTTGATTTCAGATGTGACTGCAGCTTGATTTGCTGGACCGGCGTTTCCACATGTGTTTGTGTTTTCAGATGTTACACACCAATCGTTGGTATCATGATTCCATATTACAGTTTTAAGACCGAATACGTTCTGTGAGGATTGAAACCCAAGTTGAATGTCAAAGAAAAGAATGTATATGAATGTGAAGCTCACCTTTGCAATCGCTCGAACTCTGTTATCTGTGTCGCCTGAAAAACCAACAGAGAAGTTTCACAGTGACCATTAGAGCTATACCACCTCAGGTTTATGCCTCATATTCATGACGCCCGGCGTACCATATGGTGGCCTCCAGTAAGCAGGCAATCGACCACCGCTGAAATCCTGAACACAATATCTCGTTACTCAACAGTCTAAGAATTGAAAAGTATCATGATTTCCAAAAGCTGGGTGACTAACAAAGATAATTTGTAAAGTCCATCCGATCTCACCAAGCACGGCGTGATCAGATAAAGTGGACATCAACGGATCTGATTTTTTTCATGGTCGAGTTAGTACTTCTTCACAAAATGAACCCTAAATAAATATAAGCAAATATACTGACGACTCCAAGTATGAACTGCAATATGATCTCCCTGTGTTAACGCGGCTTGGAAATCTTTTCGGTTTTCTAAAATCCTGCTTCCTATCAATTATGAGGAGACCCAAACAAAAAAGAAAGTAAGTTAACTTCGGATGAAATTACCGAGGAAAGTGATAAATGATAAAAACCCACCAATCATGAAGTGTGTGGCCGTTTGATTGACAGATTTGAGGAATTTCAAAAGCTTAACTGCTCCTCCTTGGGGCCCATCGTCACTGTCAAGAAATTAATTCATCAAGATATGATTCAGTAAGAATTCAAGTCGTGTTGTTTTCATGACAGAGGGAAATCACTAACAAACTTATTCCCATCATACCATCTGGAGCATCATTGATACTAAAAAGTGATTCCAGGAAGAAATATAAATAAATCTTTCAACATGCATGCTCAACTCTCATTATATTTCTATCTTTTCCTTAATTCTTCTTCTCTCAACTAGCTTATTATAATAAAAAAAACTCGATAAAAAAAGTATCTCAACTCATTAGGAGATTTACATCCCATCGTCCAGCTACAAACGTTTGGGTCTAAAGGATTCACGCCTGAAGGGTATTTAATCAATCCAGAGCCCAATTTGATGGAAGGTGGAATGTTAGGAATTCGACCGGCTGCTTTTTCTTGATCGTAAGCTGTGATCCATTCAGTCCTAGGCTTAGGTCCGATGACATCCATAGTTGGGTAATTAGTAGCCTGACGTCGGAAGAGACGTGGATCTGATTGATTCGTGAGCTTTAAGCATAAGAAGAACATTAGAGGAATGTGATGATATGACTTCATTCTAGCAAAGTTTAGCGTTCTTTTGCCGTAGAATTAGATGCAAGTTCTATGTGGAGTCAAAGTATGAGACGCTTTGCAATCAATGAAAAATAACTTGAAAGGTTTATAATCTCTTATAAATTCGACAAACTTCACTAGCATCCGATTTTCCAATGTGTGTTATTTAGAGTAAAACAAGCGGTTCATGTTGCTTTGAAGATCTTAGACTTCCCAAGGCCACCATATGATAGATGAGAATCCATTTGTACCAGCCGAGTGAATTTTCCAAGTTGCTGGCGGGCGGCAAGTCGAAAAATCAGAGATGAAAAGGTTTTACATCAAGCTCATAATGATAGACACATGAGATGAAAGTCACAAGAACTCTATCATTAAGTAAATGAACTTATAGTCCAGTCTGAGATGACATTCCATACATTTAATGATGATGTTCATCAAAAAGATACATCACATCATGGATGAAATGTTCTAGCCGAACGATGGACCGCTTCGAGAGAATTCTTGCACAATGACGCATGAGTATCAATTTGCTTCAACTTTTAAACTTCAACTGCAAAAGTCAATGAAGATGACGTGGAAGATGAACGCACTATCTGGATCGAAGTAAACAAATCATGCATGAACGCAGTAAACCTTCCTCATAATCGAATCCTCCTGCATCATCAAGCTCGAAGGTGTAAGCTGATTGCATAAACAAACCAGTGACTAGGAAAGTAGGAAGCGTATGTTGCAGATCTTCCATGATTATGAAAGTCTGATAAGAAGCTTCGGGTTCTGTCATTCTTCTCAATTCACGTGGGTTGATCTCTCAAGGATCAAGTAACGCCATTTGGCAATAGCACAAGAACGTAAAGAGAGCTTTGATAAAGATTGGAAAGATCATGGCCATCATTTGAAGGTTGGGGATATGTACCGCTTTAAGAGAATCATCTGCAAAGTGGTGCCTAAATTGACGATGAGAAAAACATATAACAAGTTTCGAGAAACTGAACACGGGCAGTAGGAATGTTCAACAGCAGGAGGGGTTATGATAGCTTGAGAGCTAAAGCCTCAAGTGCGAGCTCAATCAACCTCGAAGCCAGCAACAACTCACTTTGAACTCAAGGTCTGGTTTCATTGGCCAGTACACGTACTATCGCTCTTTCTACAAAGCTCATTTGAGTGGTGTATTATTCAAGGTTCTTTGCCGCTCCGTATCATTCTGGGCAGACTCAGAGTCTTTGTTGTATTGTTTTATTGAAATGAAAAATGCAACAGTTCATTGCACATTTTCCTCTTCCTAGCTTGGTCCAAAATAACCTGTATAGTCTATGCATACTTTCATAACGAAGCTTATTCTATGCTTTTGATTTTGATTCAAACAAGACACATTTTATCATGACGCAATCACGCCAAAAAAGAAACAGTCATAAAATCTCAAAACTAATAAATGAAGTTAAATGAGGTGAAAAAAGTAAAAGAAACTCTTAGTTAAATCAGGATGCCTCAAGATAGAGATGAGTAAGAAGATAGACAGAAAAACGCAATGTGAACTCTTGCCCCTCAATGCCCACTTCTTCCTACAGCCCAACCAGTTCCTCCCCCAAGACTTGGTAAATTCATTTTATCACCATCATCTCCATTCGGTTTAGGTAAGAATCCAACTCGAACAAGCCAAGCCAGATAAATTCCGATCCTTTCAGCATTCACTGTCATTCGATTTTCATCTCCATCATCATTTTTAATCAATTGAACTGTATTTGAATCATCTAGTTCTGCTGATTTCGTACTTGTTGGTAAATCGTTCAAAACAAAATGTAAAAGTGGGAATAATGCATTATCTTCAGGTCCACTATCCATCACTGATTGTTCTAATTTAATTCGCCATGTAAGATAATCTTCCTTAATCACATTATATCCGTAAACTTTCAAAGTTTCGAGGAATTCATTCATACGTGGTAAGGGACGTGCAGTGAGATGAAAGACTTTTAGATCATTCGGATTTCGAGTTGATGCTAACATTGTCAATCGTGCTACCTCATTAACTGGGAGCATATTAACCGTATTGTGAATATCGGGGATGGCTCCGATTTGTACGCATCCTTTCACCAACCTCCAAAGGAAATCGTCAGTGTTAGTCACACCTGTGTTCGAATCTCCAACGATATATGCCGGTCTGATAATTGATCCACATAAACCTCGACGTCCAGCTTCCATCACGAGTCGTTCGGAGACCCATTTGGTTTGACCGTAACCAGTGGTGAGGCCGGTAGCACTAGCTTCAAGGTCGTCTGTCTCTGGTATTCCTCGTCCTCCACGTTGTACTAGTACATCAGAAAGGTCCACGTAGTGAGATTTTTCGAGAACGGCCGTACTTGAGACAAACGTCATTGCTTTTGATTTACCAATCGCCATGAATTCAATCAAGCTCAAGGTAGCCATGACATTAGCAGATCTAAGCTTTGAATAAGGATAAACCCAATGTACCAATGCACCATTATGGACCACTAGATCGACTCGTTCACTTAATTCCTTCCATAAATCATCATTTAATCCGATTTGACGGGATTCAAGATCCCCAAGAACAATCTCAACTCGACCATTCGCCATCCAACTCTCATCCCAAAATCCTCGACTCTCGCAGCTTTCACGTAATCGAACCAAACCTGCTTCTTTTGATTTAGCTCTTAAATGACAGATCACTTTTCCAATCTGATTTGGACAGCTCAAGAGTTCCCGAAGTATGAACGCTCCTAGAAATCCTGTAACACCGGTAAGCAATACGGTCTTGGGTGTTTCATCGGTCCATTGAGGTTTTGAATAGCGAGGTTTCAAAGTCTTCATCAACATCCTTGAATCAGCTGCATAATCAAATGTGGCCACATCTGATGTTGCCTTTGATTCTTCGCCTGTCTTCTCTTCATCATCCTTAGCTAGACCAAAATCCGTGTTCTTCAAGAGATCGAGTTGATGAGCCAAAGCACCAATGGTAGGGTTTTCGAAAACGAGACCAAGTGGAGCATTGATAGCCATCATCTTTCTAATCTCAAATACTAATCTAGTAGCCAAAATTGAATGACCACCTAGATCAAAGAAACTTTCATCAATTGGAATGATTGAATTTGAGTAAAGATTGTTAGGTAATAAGGTTTGCCAGATTGATTGAATGGTAGATTGAGTTTGAGTGAGTTCAGTAGTTGAAGTGGATTTTTTCGAATTTTTGACTTGTGATGCGGTAAGATACTTGGCTGTATCTGGGAATGGTAGAGCTGGTTTATCAATCTTTCCATTCGGATTGAGTGGCATACGAACCAGTGGTACGAAAACTAAACAAGCAAAAAGATATAAGAGATATCAATGTCTACATTTCAGTCATAAATTTGAGCCAGATAAAGAACTACTGACGTGTTGGGATACTATAAGTAGGTAACTTAGTTTTAAGATACTCTCGAATATCTTTAATCAATTTTCGATACTTTCGAATTCCTTTCTCAAGTTCACTAACATCTTCTTCTTCTTCTTCCTCGACTTCACTTCCGCTAATTAGTTCATTCTCTTGACCTTTCATCGGTACAAAGTAACTGACCAAGATCTTTTCTTCATCTTTGTCTCTTCTTACCAACGTTACATTTTCTCGAATGGCTGGATGTTGTGAAAGGTGTGTATCAATCTCTCCTAATTCGATCCTGAAACCTCTAATCTTGATCTGATCATCTAATCTACCCACACACTCTACAGTACCATCAGGGAGATACCTTCCCAGGTCACCTGTTTTATAGACCCGATCTCGAACCCCAAGCCACTTGCCTTCGATTTGATTCGATTTAGCATCGGTCCCGATGGCTCCATTGCTGGTAAACCAGTTCGGCATAAACTTCTCAGCTGAGACCTCCGCTGGACCCAAATAACCCTCTGCCAACCCACTCGACCGCACATAGATCTCACCCAATTCTCCAACCCCACACTGTAAGTTTTTTTCGAACCGATTCACAACAAGTAATTGAACATCCTTCATACCTCGACCAGCAGGGATGATATCCTTTTTAGTATCAAGGTAAATTGAATCTTGAGAGATAGGTGGAATAGGACAATACGATACAGCTCTCTGAGTCTCAGTTGTACCGAACATATTGATGATTTGAACATTGGGTGCAAGTTGTTGAAGTCGTGTACAATCTCGTTTAGTAAGAATATCACCCACAAAGAAAGCATTTGATAAAGAGGGTATAATCCTAGTAGCTTGTGCTGATAGAAGTTGTCCCATAGCTGGGGTAAGATGAGTAACAGTGATTTGAGTATCATCCATCCATTCAGCAAGTCGGCCAGGTGTACCAATATCTTCAGCCGTAGGAATATGCAATTCGGCTCCGAGAAAGAGTGGGGTAAAGATATCACGTTGGATTGGATCATGTGCAATACCACTTAGCATGGTGAACTTGCTATTACTATCTAACTTGAACTCGGTAGCCATCCAAGGGAAAAAATGAGTAAGACTGAAATGTCTGCCCTTAACACCTTTAGGAATACCAGTGGATCCAGAGGTAAAAGAAAGTGTTCCAACTGAGTCCGGACCTAGTGAAACATCCGGTGCTGAGTCTGATGTTGATTGTACAGGTGCAAGTAGGTCTTCTCCCGAGGCTGAAACACCTCCTAACAAGTGACCATCATCTTGCAGAGCTAAAGCAGGTATAGTTAATTTGATATCAAGCTCTTCATCAATATATGCCTGTACCTCTTGAGATAATTTACCGGCGCGCTCTAGGACTATCAAACCACGAGGACGAGAGACTTGTAGGTAGATCTTTTGACGCTGATTTGGATAAGCTGGGTCGATCACGCTGAATGTAGCGCCAGCTTTGAGGATACCAACGATGGCAACTACCAAGTCCACACCACGGGTTGAGTATATGGTCACTACATCCTCCGGCTCAATGCCACCTGCCAGTAACTGGTGAGCAAGAATGTTGGATGCCTGATCGATCTGCCGATAATTGAATGTCCGTAGACGATTTTGGGGTGGTTGTGATAGGTCACCAGCAGTTTGACTGATGAGATGCTCTGATACACAGAGCTTTTCAGGGTGTCGTTGAGCGTTGGCAGAAAAGATCCGAGTAATGGGACCGGGCCAAGTTGTCCAATTGAGATCCTGGCGTGGATCAGGAAGGAGTGAGAGCTGGGAAGGAGTCAAAAAAGGAATGGTGGACAATTTTGCACTTGGCCGCATCGAGGCTTGAATCAACAGCTGCGAAAGCTGATCAATCATGAGGTGAATCCGAGTTGATGTGAACAAGAGCGAGTTGTATAAAAAGGTCAGCGATATTGGTCGAGGGAACATAGGTTCATGTGAGGACACCAGAGGAGTTGATGGGACAGAAGACTTGACGATGATCGTCAGGTCGGTCGTCATTGAGGTGGAGTTGATGAAGTGAGATTCGGTCTGGTCCATTGCATCCAAGAAGCGAACGCGGAAGAGCGGGGTATAGGGAGAGTCACGGGTATCATTTTCGCGCTGGCCAACGGTTTGTAGCAGCGTTTCAAAAGGAACATGATCGGCCTCCGCTTCTCTAAGTTTGGTCAGGATATTTAATAGAAAACACGTTAGTCATCCGAACGAGGGACACACGAAAAGTCATGACATCCACCAAAGGCAAAACAAATTGGCAAACTTTTCAAGTTGTTCTATTCCTCGAACGAGTCCCCAAAAAGATCGTTCTGGCGGGAGTTCAGCCCGCAGAAGCAATGGATCTGGGTGATCAGCGGATCGGCTCGAAGTAGCGACAACTATATCTGTCTCTCCCGTATATCGATGAAGCAAGGCCAGGAAGGTGGCCAAGAGGATATGAAATGGGCTTGGCGGGTTGGGTCTCTCGGAACTAGAGTTTGGATCGGGACTGCCATCTTCATGAAGTGATAGTCGAGCAAGGGCAAGACTGGCGCGATGGTTGAGATTGACGTCAATAGAAGCTTCAACCACTTTTTTACTCGCCGAATGAGATGGACGCGGGTAGTCCGTAGGTAAGGCGATTGACGGGAGCGAGCTCAGCCTACGAGCAATTCTAGCGAGAGTGTGATCTGACATTTAGGCCAATGACCAGGGTATAAGGTGAAGCTGAGATGCGAAGTGAATAAAAGAGCAAGAAATCAGTCTGTGTTCCTTTATCATACTCCATGATGAGACTCGGAAGAGAGAAGAAGACTTACGATGAGTTCGGTTGAAATGATGAAGGAATCCAATTTGGCTTGCAACAAGAAAATGTTTTTAACCGATTCGGGAAGCCGACCGTATGAATTCTCAACTGCGGTTACATGAAGCACACACATGTAAGCACATACAACAGCATAAACCCATCCTCAACATCATTACAGATATTTGTACTCCATCCAGACTTGTGGGAAGGCATCTAACCAGGGGATGTGTCTTGTCCCTTGGAATCATGTTCATATCTTCAAGCAAGCTCTATACACCCAACCCTCAACCGGGACATTTTATGTAATGATCAGATTAAACCCCCAGCTTGCCTGACTGCACAAGCTTGCAAACTGCACAATCTTGCAATTGTGTGATTTCAGTGAATCACATCCTGTGAGCTGGCGAGGATGGTATCATAGGCTGTAGGAGCCTCCAGGAGCTTATATGGAGTTCTCGACTGATCAGGAGAGAGGATATTGCAGTAAACCTTGAGTAATATCATGCTCCCAAATGGAACAAGTGTATCAATGGAAACTATATTGATTTCAAGGCAAAATTGTTAGATTTATGTGGGCCTGATTTTTTCTTGTATTTAAGTGAAAAGTCCAAATCATGAGGATGACATTTGAGATGGAATTGAATCATCAATTATGCAATTCAGAGACAAGATAAAAGTACATTCTGGACAAAAGATTGGGTTTATAGTTATAGGTCAGCTGTTATTTACACAGATTGGAATGTGAACTCTTTAGTTCATAATGACATACATATAATTCTTGGATTTATTGTTGCTACCAATCTTGCTCTTTCAATTATAGTGTTTGTGTCTGTTATTTTGGGTTGATTGCCTGTTCTTGTGTTTGGCCTTTAGCTAGCTGCTAGCCACCCCAATATAGGAGGATGGGTATGATTTGAAGAGCCCAGTCACTTCAATCTGATGTAATTTTGATATCTGTAGGATGTTGATCATATCCCCACAAAAAAACTGGTGTGAATAGCACCTAGACTTTGGTCCACACTGCTAGCCTTAGGGTATGCTGATATTATTTGGGGGCTGTTAAACTGAGCTTACAGCGCCAATACTGGCTTTGTGTTATAGGATGGGCCACATAGTAGATCTGGGATTTGTACAATTGGTGCAGGAGGCTTTCTGAAACTTGGAGTAGTGTAAAAAGTTGAAATAGTGCATGGGAAAGGTATGTGAGTCAGACAAGATATGATTGATTTTGAACATGTATTTCAATGACCTTGACAACACATGTGCATATAAGTACTGTTGTCACAGTCTATCCAAGTCCTAAGAAAGTCTTTGAATTCTGCTCTGTTTTCTGCTCCCCTAACACTACCAGTACTAATCTCCCTACTTTCTCTTTGTCATTCCTTTATTTATGAGAGCAATCTCCCTGAAGTTTTCTCTCCTAAAGGTCTGAAAAAAATTGAAAATGGATCAGTGGGGGGATTGGTAGTGATGTCTCTTTTAAGAGTAATTTTGCCTTGAAGAAAGACAGAAGATCTTTTTCAAAGATAAAAATCACTTCTGCATTTTTTTGACCTCATTTTGTTTCAGGGATGGATTGTGGAACAGATAATTTACAGTGTGTATTCTTTTGACCATAATTCAAAGATCAGAGGATGTCCAGCAAATGATTTCATATCAATGGTATTCCTTTTTCCAAGACCTATCTCAAGCTTTTCAGAGGCCATACAAAGGCCATGTTGAAAGGTGAATTACAGTCAAAATCCCTGAAGCCAGACCCTTATTCAGAGACCCTGTGCTATAGAATTATAGGGCTTTGGTATGATTATGTATTTGCTAGAAAAATCCTCCAATAACATAGATGTATGGCCTTTTTGAAAACACCCTCCAAGGCCATGAATTGTATGGCTCTTTTGAAAAAACTTTTGAATACCATGTCTATGTGGGTTTTGAAACCTCCATTTAAGCTATAATGATTATGGCTCTAAAGGGCAATGCACCCTTAAGCAAACCAATCATTCAACCTTGATGTGCAGCTCAGGCCAAAAGTGTGGTTCTAGTGGGGATAAAAACAGTGTTTTCTGACCTTTTTGTTATGGATCAAGAGGATAGGGGGTTCAATGCAAATTTTGCCCTGTACCACAAATATGGAAGCCATACCCTATGACTTTGGAGGGTTCTTGCATTTAGCAAGCTATGTGTTTGGAGAGTCTTGACTGTAGCTTCCCCTTCTGAGCTCCCGTGGACATCCACATCTATACCTTGCTACAATCCTTTGAGTGTGCTATCCAGTATAAGTTACTACTATTGACATGCTGTGGCAGATAAGCTGTTAAGTACATGGGACAGGGATCTTTCCTGTGATACAAGTTCAAAGCGGACTCATAAATTTGTCCCCAGCCTATCTTTTAGAGAACCAGGCTTTATAATGGGATAGCACAATAGGTCAAGATGTGAAAGAAACTGTTTTTAATATTGCATCACTTTGTTGGGAGCCCTTTCTGCCACGTGCTTTCTGCTCACCTTGCAATCAGGTTTTTTTGTTATGTAGTTGTGTATTCAAGTTTTTCATATCCTGTGCCTCAAAATGCTGAGGCACTTGAGACCTGGAATCCATTGTTGATCTGGAAGCAGGCAACTACAGACTTCAACCCTTTTTGGAGCCATTGGTCTCTAATTTACATGTCACCAGTTTCTAGCAGACTCAAAACAACTTTCAAAGTATGGTGATGTTCAGTCACTGGGTCTGATATGAATCTGAGACTCCTTATTGTATAAACTCAAAGGGGTGCCTCTCTGCATAAGTTCCTTGGAAACTCCTGTTATGCCTATTGTGGCAAAGGTCTTGAATTTAAGACATGTTTTTACTTTTAGCACAATTGTCTTACAAAGACAAAACAAAGAAGGTGTTTTTGCACATGTGGAATGGATATAATACCATATGTGACTATTTTTTGGATGTATCTAAATGTCTGTATGAGATTGGAAGCACGGATCTAAGAAATTGATAGATAAGATAACAGAGACTGTAATCTCATTAACCCCTGAACAGTTGAGGATCATGAGATATCAGAATTGATTCTTGCGTTGATGATTCAGAGGAGTGATTAAGACGTAAGTAAAAAATAAGAAGACTCGAGAAAAAACATATCCAAAACTTGAATTACTTAGAAAACTCAGAGAGGCATGTGTCAACAGGCCAGATATTTTTCCTTTCTTGATATATTTTGAATTGTCTTCTTGCTTGAACATTCAAGATGAGTAGAATTCTGTGAGAATAAGATTTCGTGGAGTTGATGATGAACAACATAATCTTGTCAGAAAAGGTCCCAGGAGAGTTGAACAAAGACTTAGAAAACCCTTACACATTTCCGCTGATGGCAAAAGGACCATGCATCCCCTAGTAAGTTGGAGATTTTGTTTAGCATAATGCTCCCATGTGGTAGTTCACTCTAACCTCACTCACAATCTGCAAACCTAATAGCCAATTCTTGTCTTGTACAAAATTGAGACCTGGGTATGATAACTGGACGTATCATCAGCCACACTCATATCATGATACGCATTTGGGAATACTTACTGCCCAGGCCAACGTAGGAATGAACATCATCGTGCTGAAATATGCCGCAAAAGCATAGGCCACCAGAGAGACATGTTCCTGTTTTAGTCGTTTATGAATCTTGACAAGCTCGGCCGCTTCTGGATCATCAGTGTTGGGGAATGAGTGGAAAAGATCCTCGGTGCGCCGACGTATGTCTCTCAAGGTGACCAACAGCAAAGGTAAATACAGCTATCATAAGATCGCGTTTACATCAGTGTTCCGTTTCTAACGGCGTTGTAGATAGCCAATTTCCATAAAACGTTCACTCACAGAGGCCAACAGGCATAGATCAATTAGCCCAGTCGTAAGCACAATCCGCGAATGTACGCCAATATCATTCTGTGGCCATTACCCGGTGGGTTTTAGTAAGCTTCATTTCGATCCACGGGTCGTAATCAGAGTTTCTCTGGCTTACTCTGAGTGGCGCTAACGCCTTTGCGGGATTCAAGATGTTCAGCAACTGCACTGGACTATATGAGGTCGAATTGTAGTTCGGCGCCGTGCTTTCCAATGTATCTGCTACAGCTTCACAGATCCGTTTGATTTCCTTGAAGTCTCGATTCACTTTGTCCATACCCCAGACGAAGATGGCTTTGAGCGAACGTGATAACTGAAGGTCAGCGCGGTTGTCGTGAGTGATCATGGAAAAATAAACGCGAGTTGAATTACGGACGTATTGGTACCAATGATGCCGCCAGAAATGAAATATTCAAGCCCCATCGAACAGCTGAGGGAAAGTTGAGTCGACGTCGTGATTGAACATCTTCAGACCACGAGTATGACTCCGCGTATCTGCCGGTGTACTGACAAATGCATACCCACAAGAAAGCTACACCAAACAGGTAAGAAAAAGTATGGCATTTGTGTGCATATGGTATCGCGACATCAGGGTTCACGTACACCTGTAGAGGGAAACGTTGAGCTTCTTTGTTTTTGTAATCCTTGAATATCCAAGAAATACCCTTACCAAGAACAAGAAAGTATCACCAAGAATTTGCATGCAAACAGTGGTGCTTTGTTGACCATGTCATGCTCACCCATCTCTACTCGAAATTCTAGAGCTAGATCGGCAACGGCCACTTCAAAAAGGACTCAATGAGCTTGCGTGTTCCTTTCAGATGTTGGGATGTGTGGATAAACTACTCACGGGGGCAATAAAGGAAGAATACAACCCCGGTCGTAGACGGCATGTCGATGCGAATAAGCCCCACTGAAGACAAAGGAATGGTCATTATCGATCTTCATCAGAAGTGTAACCGATACCAACTGACGCAGTGTTAGTTGGAACAGCTTGAAGGCTTTTGACCTCACTCTCATGTAGAGCAGATGCAGACACTGTAGATACATCCTGAGGTCCGAACAACGCATATCAGCAGATCAGCACATTCTCGACATCTCGCAGGCGGTGACCTACAAAACATATCCCACAATGAAGCATAGCAGCATAGGCCCGGACCATGCGACCATTCGTGGCGGCTTGAATAGACAAGAGGATCTGATTTCAGCGTACGCTATACGCTGCGTGGAGGTAACATTCAGATTGATTAATCCACAAAGCTGACCTTGCAGAGTTTTTTCAACTGGGTTGCCGCTGCCACGAATGGATTTTCCGACCGAGGAAGAATCAGCACCATCGTCATGAAATTCAACTCTTCTTGCGAAATCATCGTCTTAGGCTATCTCAAGGTCGTATGTTTGGCGGATTCTAGCAATGAACGGCGGCATAAACGGAGTTGTAGGGAGTTGTTGATCAAATAAGTATCTTCCTCTGTCGTCAGTGAGTTCGTCCAAGCAGACGTTAATTTAAGAATTCAATCTGGCAATCCAGATTCCACATCTCGTAGTACGTACCACGAGTCAACAATCAATCGAAGCGCAACTCAATCATATACATTGACAAGATCCCACGCCCGCCGGCAAGGCATCTGCTTTTGAAGTGCTTTTGATTCGATATCATGAAATCCTAAGTGGGACTTTGATGAGTTTAATGAAATCCGGGCCGTGCCCGGTATGGGCAGACAGGGGCAGACTCGCTGGATAGCACCGGCTCAGCATCCACAAAGTATGAATTGCATACCTATAATGGACAGACTCGCTGGATTCCACCGGCTCAAGCATCCACAAGGAACGATGAGGATGCAGCCGGGTGCGAGTGGAAATCTGCCTATGTAGTCTAAGCTGCGCGCCGCGCTTGTGCCATGTCGTGGGATATAGGACTGAAACCCGACCCCAGCAGACTCTGCCCGATCTACCCGACGCGCTCTTGGAAAGAGGCAGTGGCATTTTTTTGTGTTGAAGAAAATCTCGACTTTGAGACCAGTCCCACATCCAGTGGTGAGCACAGAGTAGCCTTCATCTCTATACCTCAAATATGTACATATATGCATCTCAAGTTGTCAGGTTCCGACTGAAGATTTATGTCTTCAGCGGTGCAAATTTTATCAACCAGGCCCGGCTCCAGATCCCGAAAGACTGATCGAACTTCATCTGACTTCATATATATGCAGTTTGTCCACGTCAGAAATCAAGAAAGGTTTGGAGCGTAATATTTTAAAAGTGTAATATATGTAGGTGCATGATTCATGATAGATACATGACTATCCTGCCAATCGGAGAGTACTGAAGAAACTAATGCTCTCAATGTGTAGATACACCCTCCATGTAGAATATGTATAATGACATCAATTTATTTGCTGGACTCGACCACTTTTCTGCGAGTTCTTTGGACGAGAACAATTGTTCAGGCTGAGAAATTCGATGTGGTTAAAGCTGAAATTGGGAGATCAACAGCAAGAAGCGACAATGAATATCTGCTGTATGGCATATAATCTGAACAGAACTCTCGTTAGCATATATCAAGTCCCGGATAATCATATCTGTTTCTTCGCCGATTGAATCCACTCCCTTTGTATTGTTGACAGATTTTCTTGAGCAGCCCTTATCATGAATCTTAGGTGTAGTGATCACTCTCGATGTAGCATATTGAGAAAATTTTTCCTTTTGATCCTCTACTAGTTTTGACGTTTGAGTGTTGCAGAATAAGATGACCAACACTGATGATGGGCTGGATGCGTCATTGTGACTGAAAGATAATGCGCTTATGTTCGGTCTTTCTGTTTCCAGAGCTCTCGTGATTTCCTTGGAATCTTCATCAATGTTTTGGGAGTAAGGTACAAGGGTGACCGTCTTGCGTTTCTGGAAATATGAAGCCCTCCCAGGTCTGGCCAGCCACAACCTGTGCGCAGGCAAGTCTAAACTGTCACTAGATTGCATCAGCCATACCATATGAAGTATCTGTGCTCTTATTCTGTTGTTTGGTCTCCAAACCCTCTTGATCTCTTCGAAGACCATTTCATCTGACCACCAGCTTCCTGTAGGGGTGATTGTCGGTATTCTTTCATTTGATCGATTATCAAAGATAATGAACTTCTCTTCCATGGAGATATTTTTGATACTCATCCCTTTAGTGAAGATCTTGTCCAAGTCTATGGTACTGATTCAAATCACGAATGTGGTCAGTTCTTGAATGGCCACAATTTACATTCAAATGTCAAAACAACTGATGAGTGAACAAAGTGGCACACCTGTCTGCGATAATATGTGGCTCTGATTCCCATCCGTCATCTCCCATAATCACTTTGTGTATGAGGCTTGATTTCTCTGTTGTCTCGCATTCAGCTTCTGGCATTTCAAAGTAGTCCTGGAGATCCCAACAATAAGTTTCGAGCATCTCGCATAATCAATTTTCGAGGAGCAACTTACACTTAAGCGTCCGTACTTCCATCTTGAGTCATCTATGAGTACTCTATAGTTCAATCTTCTGGCCAACGCAGCTGCTCGTGCCTGATCTCACAATATATCAAGTCAGTCAAAAAAGCTTATCTATGTGATTTATATGCTTACGTATTGTGTCAAGTCAGAGATAACTGAATTCCCTTCCCCAAATTGAAAAGTGAGTGTTCTTCTGCAGGCAGCTTGCCTGGATGGCCCAGGGTAAGGGCACGAGATCGTATCGTGCGGGGCAAGCGGATACAAAAAAGAGCTTATCATGCTAAGGAGGCATAGAGAATGTGTCAACCTTGGATACCAGGATGTAATGCTTCTTTTCCGAACTCACTCGATAGGATGAGGGGTTATGTTCCAAGATACTGACAACCATAAGAACGTCGCAAACAAAGCAAAGATATACCATTTCACAACTTGCTTGACCTAGTCATGTAAAGCCGTTAGCTCAGAAATTTATAAAGTTTACAAATGCACTTACGCGAGTTTTGAGAAGCATCAAATCGGCTTCCAGGGCAGATCCACGTGGAATATCAAGTTCTGGCCATGACATTGTGAGTATCCAGCAGAAGTAAAGACTCAAGGTGTGGTATCAGATTTTGAGAAAGTTCACGACACGGTGTCGCCTGAAAAGAATGACTTTCAACGAGTGGCGTGGAACGATAGTTGCGAGTTTTTTCGACAAGCTCCAATCATATCATTTATATTTGATTTCACGGGACACATGGAAATATCATTGAGGGGAAAATCTTGTCTGTATCTCAAACCAGGTTTCGCGCAGACCTGAGACGAAAATCTCAATGTGCACAAGAGCTCTCGATCCGGATTGACTGAAAGATTCATTTTACATAGTTTGCTGGTCGAGCTTGATGACTGCGTCGCACAAGCTGAGACTGATTGATATCATGAGCGACATCTTGTCTTGGGAAGCGGAAGTTCCGGCAGTCGAAGCCTTCGGACTGAGAGTATTATGTGGTTTTTCTATCAAGCTCTGAGAGACTGCGACTAGTCTATGTCAGAGTTTGAGTGGGATCTCGTTTCAGTGAGAATGGACCTCAGGGACTGCAGCGAAGTCTGACCCGAAGAAACACCTTTTGCGTATTGGCTTCACAATGCGGGGTCTTGTGGTCTTGTTTTTGAGAAACTTGACTTAAAGCTTATCCTGCAGACTGAGAGAACGTTTGCTTCTGTCGGAGAAAAGCCACATATGTGGTCTCCAGATTCATCTTGTTAGGCACGCCATGCACAGAATGCCCATTCCGAACAAAGACAAAATAAACCAGTTGATGTAAAGGATGTTACCTCACCTGGCTTTCTTATCAGCAATTTTGCACTGAAGCGGCCAATTCTTGTATTGGTTTTGTACTTTTAATTTGAATCCCCTTTGGTTTATAGCTTCATCTATCTCACCAGAATTTTGATATGCTCAGGTGGATATGGTTCAGTTCTAACTATGATGAGATAGAGGGCTAGGAGAATTTGAAGTTCCGCAAACCGTCTCATGGAATGAACGATTTTCTAAAAAAAAACTGGAACTACACGTCTACTACAATAAAGGCTCAGAAGAAGACCAAGAACTAAAAGGAAAATCAAAAAATGATGATGTTGGTGAATGCAATTTCTCAACTTGCACACCTTCACAAATATCTTGAATAGATTTTTTTATAATTACAATCTGTTGCATGTTATTCAATGATCTTTCTTTTCCTTGGTTTCTTTTGGTGGTACAGTTGGTAATCTTGAAGCTGCAGTAGATAAGAGAGCTGATTCATAAACAAAACCAGAACAAATGGCATTCAATTTCCATCGGATTGCAAGATCTGATTCTAACTTGACCAAAATAAGTCTACTCACATTTTGAAAATTCATAGCAAAGGGGTGAGATACCTATCATCTGTGGCGCATAAGGGACAGGTGGGGCTGCAGCACTGAATCCTTCCATAGGACTGTAGATTGTATTTTGGTATCCTGAACCTATAGATTAGATCAACAAGATTATTGAGGTAACGTCCAACGATAATATCGGTCAGCTGAAAAAAGTATAAAGATTTACGGTTACCTTCGAAGTGAGGGTGGCCATAAGAGGAAGAAGGTTGGGGTACATATGTTCCGAATCCCAGCCTATCACCAGTCGAAGATCCAGCTGAGTTATCAAAAAGGGGCAATACTCAATCATTCAATCTCAAGTTTCGTAAATCAGTATAGTTGGAACCTGATATGACGAAGTCTACGTACCCTGGAAATTGGTACTGACGAACGGAAAACCTCCATGTGCTGGAACGTTCAAAAAGTCATTCCTTGAAGCTGATCCTTGGGGCCTGAGCGGGTCTGAAAGAGGTATCAGATGGATATCAATTGCTCGAAGCAGATACGTATATCTTGCAAAGTGTCAAAAAAGACTAACTTCCGCTATTCAATTGAAAGGACAAATCAGAAGGCAGCGTTTCGCTCATTTGAGTATTATCGGGGAATTGTCGAGCTGCATTGTAAAAACCTATCAACATTCACTCAGTTCTTTTCGATTTATAAGTTACAAATTATATAGTTCTGATAGTGAAAAACATACCATTGCTCGAAGCTGATCCTTCGGTCCAGAGCGGGTGTGAAGGAGGGATCAGATGAATATCATCGCTCAAAGTACATACATGTATCTTGCGAGGGGTCAAATAAAACTTACTGCTGCTATTCCATTGCGAGTTAAAATTCGAAGGTACACTCATTTGGATATTATTATTGGTGAATTGCCCAGCTGGACGCGTGAAAAAGCAATCAGCCTCCGCACATTTTCTTCTCGATTTATAGGTTACAAATCATATTGATAATAAAAAACTTTACACACGTCCGAAAACATGGCTATTGACATGAATGAAGTTTGACCCTAGGGGCGGCGGAACATGAGGACTCCGGCTTGCGAGATTGGGTTGGCTCATGCTGGGCCGCTCAATACCCATGAAGTTCCCACCCACTAAAAAATAACCGAATCAGCTTTCTCCCCAGTATAGGGTGATATTGGAGACAAAGTGAAAAGCCGTGTACAACTCTTATCCAACGGCACGCTCTTTGAAGTTGAGGCCTGAGGTGCTGTCTGTTTCCTTGCATGATCGATAGGCACTGAAGCTGACCCATTTAAAACAAACAAACTTCTGAGCAGTTCGAGCACGGGTCACGGTAGATACATTCTCAGATAATATTGCAAAAGCTTTTACATACCTCGGAGGGGACATCCCGGGGGCGGTGTCAATGTCACGTGTGCTGAAGGAAGCGGAGTGAGAGGGCAATTCTGGCAAGCTGGCAAGCTCTGATTCTGTGTGCTTTGCCTTCCAGCAACCATTGAAGCTACATAGGTTACAAAAATATTAGATCAGTGCTGTTTCTTACGGTGATGAGATAAATGCGTAGTTGAGATGAAAAATCTAAAAATCGTCTTCCAAACATCTCGATGCTAAAGGAACTTATGTGATGTGATAGTTGATGAATACATGCGAGAGGCTGAGCTTCACCTTTTCTCTGTTCCGCGACCGAGGGTGCCCGAGGAAGTGGTGTCCTGTATGTAGGGTGATCAAGCCTCAAATGCATCGCTGGGACAAAACTTGCATGATTTGGAAGTTGACCATCTGTGTCTGCGTCACAAAAGAAGGTCAAGAGATGAACCATTTTAACACGAGTTGAAAGGTATCATCGCCAACTTTGATGTTGTGGCCCTGCAGGTACCTTGCGGTTTGACTGTTTAGTATCTCTTGCAGATGAAGTTGTGACCCCTGTGATAAAATCAGACATAGAAGGTGCGGTCAGATGGGTTACCTCAACATCTTGGGTGGTGTTCGTTGAGCTCCGGGATCATCTGGATACATACCTCGAGCGCCCGGATTCATGGGGTTGCTGCGCGCTGAGAGCCAAGAAAAGCAAAACCGACGATTCACAAAAGATGATCTTCACTGTGCCTTTGTTTGAAGGAGAGACTAGACCCACGTGGTTTCTGGATTTCAGTTCTGCTCACTACAATAAGCAGACCAGTAGGTATTCAATGCAGAAGACAGTAAAACGTTAGATTTGTATGATTAACCTGGCGGAAAAGCAATCGGGAAGACATAATATCTCTGGGACTCTGGTACATACCGGAGGCTGAGCGACTTTTCCCCCGTTGCATACATTCTTCATTGGTCTCTGGATTTATCTGTTCTCGAGGCGGTTCACCATATGGAGAAGTTCTACCAGAAACTACGTTTTCCGTTCAGCACATGAGAGTCAATAAGAGTACTACTATATGGAAGAGATACAAATAACAAAGATAGAAATAATTGACATACAAGAACTTCGTTTGTTTGATCGATCAGCAGGCATTTTGAAAGTGATTTTTTGTAATTGAATAAGAAAAAAGGTTAAAGATTGGATGATGTTCAGGATTTCAATATCAGTCTATCAGTCTATTTTATCTGGATGATGGAGGATGGGGGAGATGGGAATAGATCTGATATTTATAAGGGCAAAATTCTTACTTATCCAAAGCTTAGTGACTCAACTTTGATGTCTGGTGACCCCTTCCTTAGCTTTCTAGGATCTATAAGCGTTGATAACGGAGGTCGAACCCCGCAGCCATTTCAGCTTATGTTTGCTTTCATTCTGCTGATGACGCCGACAAGAGCCTTTCAGAAGGTCAATTTCTTTATCATCACAACAAATCGCCCGTTCTATCTCACATGATCATCGATAGGAAGCTAAGGAATTAAGCTTATATATCACCTTGAGTCCTTTGTTCAATTTGGTCAGGATCGAGTAATTTTGCTGATAGATTTTGGCAAGGGTTTGTCAAGAACTAAGGATTTTCATGACCTCATATGAAGGTGTGCGAGTTCTGAATCCATGTGCCCCAGTAAGTTGAAGAATGAGGTTACTCATATGATCTTGAACTTTGATAGGAGAGGTCCTCCAAAAAGTTGAGCCTGAGAAGCCAAGCTTTCCGGGATCGACTTGTACATGATTGTTCGTGATCGACCTTCGAGCCATCAATCGCTAGTGTTATGTTTCGCCCTGTGGGCAAAAAAGTCGAGCAAGCTCGAATCTATTCTTTGATGTTCTAAAAGACAAACACAGCCTGTGAAAAGCAAAGACCTTCAAACCAAACTTACTTTCTTTTCTTTAAGTTTCCTTTGACTTTTTCTTCCCTTACACACTTTAACCTTTTTGAACCCCTGTAATTTTCAAAAAAGAAACCTCATTCATAAATTAACGTGAATTTTTCATTATAAGATTTCATCCCACCCCTCCCAAAAAAAACAAAAAAACACAACAGATTTAAAATTCAAAAAAAAGGAAAAAAAAAGATAAATTAATTAAAAATAATGGTGTAGATTAAAAAGATAAATTAAACAAAACAAATGATACATATATAGATTTTTTTTTCTTCTTTCCTTGACATATTTTTTTCCCCTTGTCTTCTTCAACATTTCAATCCTTTTACTTCCTTAATTTCACATTCAACCAAAAAAAACACTTCAAAGAAAAAAAACTACGAATCCTTTCGAGTATCAAAAAAAACCAAAAAATAAACCACTTAACGATCCGGAGGTCTTTCCCAAGAGTTGGAAGACTGATGATGATGATGTTGTTGGTAATAATGTTGCTGTTGCTGTTGTTGCTGTTGTTGCTGCTGTTGTTGTTGATAAGAAGGTGACATTCCATAAGTTGAATCATGTGTTCTTCTCATCTGATTAGGCGATTCAGTTCGAATTTCACCTCTGTAAGCTGAAGGTTGTTCCCAAGAATTAGATTGATTATTCAAAAGATAAGAAGGAGAAGAAGTTCTATGAAACGAATCAGGTGTTCTAATCAAAAAAAGTGGAAAGACAAAAAAGAAATCAATTTTTCAACCCATTTCTTTTTCTTTCTTTCTTTAAGATTTTGAAAAAACAAAACAAAACTTACCCAAACCCACTTCCATAATTTGATCCATCTCTCATCATACTATTCCTTAACAATAATTGTTCATGAGCTTCACTTTCAGCTGTTCTAACTCTAGACATCTCATAAGTATTTTCCATCTTAGGCATTTCTTGATACGAACTTTTAGGTGAATCATTTCCTGCTAAGATCATCGAACTACTACCATTATTAAACTTTCCAAATCCAGGTCCATCTCTCATATAGCCTTGAATATTTAAATCTTGTGTAGAAGAGACGGTATTCAATCCATTCGGTCCAAGTGCATTTGAAGATCCAATTGACATCTCATCTTCATCTCTTTCTCTTAAATATTCTTGTTTAGAATACATCAAATCATGTTGAGCAATCGCAGCGAATTTCAATCCACCAGTATAAGCTGCAGGTGGTGAAGTTGATGAATTCTTGATACCTAAATTACTTGATCCTCCTCTAAATTCATCAAATTCTCCTTCAAATTCCTCTGATCCTTCTGCAATCCTACCATTATAAATCACTCCTAATAACGATTGATGATCTTTATGAATCATAGGTGTAAATAATTCTGCTGTAAGTGATGGATGTCCGAATCGTTTTAATAATCGATTCTTTCTTGCATCTGCATGATGTTGATGAACTCTTTCTAATTCAGCACCTGAGGGTATATACCATGTAAATCTTGAATCAAATGTCGATTTTAGGAAAAATTTAAAGCCAATGATGATTGCGATTGGTGGAAGGGTAGTGATCGATTTCATCTGAAGATAAACAACAACATCACTCAATTCAAGTTCATTCATCCTTCGAGTGGTGATAGAATCAAAGCCAATTCAAAGAAAAGACTCACCCATCCTAGTTGAAGTCCAATCGTAAGACAAAGGAATGCTATTCGAAAAAAAAATAGCACAAATGAGCATTTTGAACCAACTCTTATCCCCAGAACCAAGAGGTAAAAACATACCATGCATCAAACAAAGTGCGAATAAGATCCGATTGACCAACATTCTCCATAACCTTCCACCAGTTTCACAACGAGTGACAGAGATATACATAAGTTGATACTTATAAATCCAAGAACTAGCAAAAAAAGCCACAGAAGCCAAGAGAGGTACTAAAGGAGCCAAAGGTGCATCTTTGAATCCTCAAAAACACCTCAAAGTTTTCATCAGCCTTGATTATTTGATATTAATCTAGTGTTTTTTTCTTGAAAAAACAAACCAACAAACACTAATCACTCACAAACAAGTGCAACTAACAGCATTAAAAGCATATTTGCAGAATAAACCGCATAATCAAATTCTGGTGGTTTAGTCCATTCTCTAATATCACGTGGTGTACGTCCCCAAATCTTGGTACGAATAAAGATCCAAAGTAAAGAAACGATTTGAGCTAAATCCAAAACAGCTGAGAAACCTCTCAATGGGAACCAAGTAAGCCAATAACTAAAGGAAAATTTTGTTTAATCAGTTATGTGTTTTTATCTTAAACTTTATGAATGAGATGAGCAAACAAAAACGAACTACTCAACTTAGATTGTTGTATATAAGTAGTTTGAATCTTATCAGGTAATTTTGAAAAATTTTGAAAAATCTTTTCAATACTATCTTTTTTACCTACTTCAACTACGACTTCAGCAACAGTAGAAAATACAACACCCTGATGGTCAAAAAAGGAAAAAGGATTGATTTAATGTTTCTCATTTGGGAAAAAAAATCATAAGAAAAAATAAATAAAGTATGACTTACAAGAAGTGAAAAAAGAAAGAATTGTGTTAAAGTTAAAAATGAAAAATATCTTGCAAGGACTGCTCTATCTAATTTTGAATAAGTAGTTGCAGCTTGAAATTTCGTAAGCCTAGATGAGATTCAAAATCGAGTTAGGACGGATGGTGAGGGATTTGGATTCAAGACGCCTAAGAGAACGTCAAATGGAATACTCACGCTCTCATGATCTGGTAAAGGGAGAAGTATATCAGTCATCAAGAATCATACAGGTTTTTAGAACTGAGATAAAGATCATAAACACAATATATGCGCCTAAAATCCAAGCAAGGAAACCGAACAGTATGACAGAGACTGACCATAGGTAATGCCAATTGTAAGAGTGTACTAAGCAGCGGAGGAGCAATACCTGCAGCAGCTAAAAACCATCATCACCACCCAAAAGTAAACCACCTAATCTTAGCCACGATCCAAGAATCCCAACCGATTTTAAGAGAAATGACCCAAACTGACCAGCAAAGGTAGGAGGACTAGCATTAGACCAATCAGCCAAGAAAGAGACATATTGAGTTAAGCTAGCCAAATTAGCAATCAAAGCCAAAGCCAGTAAAGGGATCACATAAAGTGTAGCCACGACTGATAAGATGGCATGACCAATGATACGTTGTCTGATAGCTACTATATCTGATTTAGTTAAATTTGTCCAGATGATATCGTGTGGTGGTGGAGCGAGTGAGAGAGCTACTCCTTTGATTCGACGATCATCTAGTTTCTTGGCTACTAGATGTGCATATGCAACAGTAGCAAATGAAGCAAATCCGTAACTGTTTGGTTGTTCATTCAAAAGAACAAAAAAAATCAAAAGTCGTTTCATAAGTGATCTCACAAAGAAGCCATCACACAAAAACAGATGAATTTACTTCTCAGGTTTACGATCCATGATAGCTTGACGAGTTTTGATGATTTTACTTTCGATAGATTTAATTTTTTTAGTATAGAAATCAATCGAATCCACTTTCTTACCACCACAACCCAATAAGTTATGATTGATTCGAATCGTAGGTCGATTAGAAGAAATTCGACCGTCTTTCAAATATCTTGCTAAGATTTGTTCTAATTCTCTAACGGTTTGATTATGATGTTCTATTAAGAATGGTAAATCTCCTACTCTTCTACCTATATGGACAGCTGTGGTTGGATATGGGATTTGTAGTTGTGTCAAAAGTGTTTGAAGACCTGCATCTGACATATGTTTTGAACCTGATGGATTTGACGCGTAAATGAAGATTTAGCTAGATGATACGGTGTTGGTTTGGTAGATGGATAGGATTAGAACTTACCAACATGTGTCATCATGATTGAACGTGAGTATAACGCGTTTTGATAGTCTTCACTCCTGAACCATTGCCATCTTAATTTGAGCACAGCCTTATAATTGATATAAACCAAATAACAAACTACTGCAGTAGCTATATAAGCATATACAACGTGGACATATAAAAAACTAGAGGTTCAAAAGGATCAAGAATTTCATTAGTGATAGGTAAAGTGTTTGATCAGAAATAAGAAGAGACAGACAAACTTTCCACGTATATTACTAATAGTCACTAAAGCCAAACGATTAGTAGAAAAAGATTGATCCGTAGCTTTACGTAAATTATAAAACAAATCACAAGGAATCAAAATCGAACAAGCTAAGATAGCTAAAGATCCAGTAATCCAACGACACATGCTCAAAAATCTTAGAAAGATGATCGCATCTAATCCAATCTTTGACATTAATTGATCTTCTTTTGTTTTGATTAAAGGTGATAACCATGATAATAATCCATCATCTAATTTAGGTGGTCGTTTTGATTCTTGTGAATATTTATATTTTGGCATATAAACTATTTTGTTTTTGGGTCGTAAGATTGAGAATGCTAAAAGGGTTCCAAGTGAGCATGCTAACATTAAAACTATCCATCAACATCAAAATAAAAAACAAAGTAGTGAGTATGAAAGTTTTCTGAAATGAAGTTGCTTTTGAGAGATAGGATAAGATACCTAATTGGATGAGAACAGCACCAGTAGTGACAGCAGTTAACTTTTGTTGATATTGAGATAATAAACCAGAAGCTGCAGATCCAGCTGAAGTGTCGGTAGCCGACATTTCTGGTTGATTTGGAGATCGACAGTCGAAGCGAGGTTGCTGATTTGAGTGTGAAATTGAAATGAATAGTAAAATGTTATTGTTGTTGTTGATAATGAATTGTAAAAGTGATTTTGTAGTTGAGTTGAAACTTTACAGTTAAAGTTGGTTTACATAAGCTAGCATAAGCTCTTTCGGATTTTGGACCGACTGTCCCGCGGTGATTAACGATGAGACTTTGTATGATCGTGCTTTAAGAACTCTCATCACATGTTTGACCGTCCATGGTTTCAATTCGAACACAAGCTGCGGATCCCTTCAAGTTTCTGAGAAAAACGCCTGGATTCCCGGAACGCTATGATATCAATCTGAAATCTCATTGCAGTTCTCGGTCCTGCCGGTTGCTGTGCGAGTTTGCTTTTCACAAATGCAGTCGAACTCGAAGCCAGAGCACCAGTGAGCCGCATCAGGCAAACAAAGCCTCGGGCCTTTGGCGAGGGACTTTGTTAAGCTTGCGCATCAGGTTGCTTCTTCATATTCCGGTTGATTGAACTCTGACACCTTGAGAAAAGAGGTTGAGGACGCGATAGGCGCAAAATTGGATTGCAGCAGTCCAGTACTTATTTTGCACCTCGGTTGAACAGATTGGTTGAATCATGACATTGCAACTATGCAAGGCCCACCACATTGCAATTTTACAAGGACCACCACACTTGCAGATTTTGATAGTAACGGTTTCGAGATTTGAGTCGCGAAATCCTTTGTTGTTAGTGGGGATTTCCAAAATGGTACTTCTGGTAGATGATGCAACATGAGAATGGAGTGACTGGTATGTCTGAATGGGACACCTCATTTAAATTGATGACACATGGTATCACTGTTTATAAGATCACCCACATCAACGGTGAGGGATGGAGATCATACCGCCAGGTCATGAATACCCTCATGTTCAAATGGCCATGTTTGCCAAACAGAACAGATGGCAATGGAATTCAAGGATGAAATGCTGTCTTTGCATAAGGGTTCTTGCTCCGTCTTCAGAACATCTGATTCTCAGGAATTTGTGTCTCATGTTGCTTGCAGCATTTTGCCTCGACTTTTTATACCACTTCCTCCACTTCCTCATCACAAAGTTATTTACCTGATGTATATGTCTACAGGCATATATCTGATTAACTAAATATCTACTTGACATATATATATAGTATTTGATTTTTGAAATGTGTGTGGTGAGCCATGATCAAGCTTCTTCCTCATTTGACACTGCACAGTGTCCAAGTCCTAACTGCATGACTGTTTTGCTAATTATTTTCTGTGAGCAACTTTGAACATCTTCTCATTTAGTTTAGAGACAAAATAAGTTGTGTATGTACTTCATCTGCTTGGAAAGTTGAATGTCCCACCCATCATGGCAACCCAATCAACATCAGCATCTGGCCAGGAGGGCATTTGGAAGCTTTCCATGGCTTGGAGGTCTTTCAGGAATTGGAAGCTTTGGTATGAATTCTGAGACCTCTCAACCAAAAGAGGCCTCAGAAGGCAATCCTTATCCTAAATCTTATAGAAACAAAGGTATATGAGGAAAACTTACGCTTGGCACATTTTCCTAACACTGGATTCAACCCTATATCTTTCTTTATCTCCATACATGATCACCTCTGCCTTTTATTAGGGACACTAGAGGGCTTCATAACATCTGAAGAAGAGGACAAGGTGGAAGTGGATAACAAATCTCCCAAAGTACAAGGTGACAAACATTCTGATCAAGGTATGGAATTTTCCTCTTTGAGGACTTTTTCTGATGCTGGACTAACCCCTGTTTTGTTCCTGATATTGGTACTAATCCCTCCATTTCCACTTTAGCAAATACTCTGCAAAGGCTCTAAATTGTCTGAATTTAGAGATAATTTGTCAAAAGATGGAGGTAGCTCATATGAAGATCAATATAAGTCATCATAGAATGTGAATAATCCATTGACAGATCAGGAGACATCATCTGAGACTGGTGATAACAGCTCACATGGAGCAGAAAGCCAAAAACTTCTTCATATATTCTACCCTTTTTAAGGCTCTGATTCGTCTGGAGCTTGTGCAGAGGAGTCATCCAAAGAAGCAGGAAAACAGTCAAAGAAAAATGTCACTAGTGGTGGTACTGGCAATGGTGCCAATGGTTATGGTTAAATGCAAAAGATGGAAAGTTTTGGTAGTATTGCTTTATATTTAACACTAGCATTCTATAGTTATTTCATGCTGTATGCTGTTGTTATTCTGTTTGGACTTGCATGAGGACCTTGTGAAATCTCAATTTACCCATAATCCCTCAGTGTCCACTCCATCACACATATATGTGCTAATTTTATGCTGTATGACCAAACATATGTATTTCATTGCCAGGAAGTGTAAAGAAATTGTAACTTTGAGATAGGAAAGACTTATTGGTGCACCCACAAACAGGTCAGAAGATCAGCAAAAACTTGTTACAAAGTTCAAGATTTGACCATATGATGATTTGAGTTTATTGGCTTAATCCTTCACTGTAAATGGCTTAAGATGCAGCTGAGAAAAGCTACATTGGAGAGGAATGATTGACTAATCCTGTTGTTGGATTTGAGCAATTTTTTATGAGATGAAATATTTTTGATTTATTTTGGTCTTTTAGATACAAAAAAACACCAATCTAAAGTAGGTGACAGCACTTGAGCAATTATGACTTGAACTTTGGCCATTTGAATGTTCATCGGTTCATAAGCAAACTATTAGGATGTCATAGGTAGTCATTTCCAGAATATGAAAAAGAATCCACCCAAATGACTGCAGAGAGATCGCCAAGATATAGTAATCATGCAACAGTCATTTGAAAAGATGGCGATGATTCCAGCTTGCACGGTGCATATCCAGTGGAAATTTAGCCGTTGTGGGGTTTCCTCCAAAAATTTCCTCACAATCACTACAAAACAACAAATTTCAAAGAATGTAATATCACAATTAACAACAAATTCCACGTATACAATTACAAACCGAATCAAGTGAAAGAAATGGTCCAAAGATATCAGCAACAAGATCAAATAAAAAACACCAATGAGTTCAAAAAGAAACTAGAATCCCACTTCAGGAAGTAGAAAAGAAAAAGAAAGGAAAAGAAGAAGAAAAATAGAAGCTCATAAAAACACAAGATGTATAAGAAACTAAGAGTAAATCCTGATAGCTTGATTGAAAGATCGATCTAAAACACTTTTTGCTGAACTACCTTCCGGTTGTCTAGTAGGAATTAAATCTATAATAGCATAAGTCAATTGCTTAAATAATCAAGAAATAATTCTCATTAGATCCTGTTCTTTTTCTTGGATACAACAAGATTGATAATCGAAGATCTCATCACTTACATCAACTACACTTTCTAGATCTAAAAGTGCAACTCGAATAGGTCTAGTATAAATCTTTCCACGTTTTTCAATTATAGTAGACAATAATGAATGTTGAGTGGAAACAAACTTTGGTATAAAAAAGCCAATTAATCAACAATTAGCCATTTCCAGAACCTTTCGTTTATAAAACAATCAAGGATATTTTCAAAGAAGAGGTGGAATGAAGTGTACTAACATTTTGAAGAACGTTGATGATTCGAAGAGCTTCATGATCATTAAAAGGTGTCATGATTGAAAGATTATCAATCGATTCTGGAACTTTTTGATTAAGTCCGATTAAACATCCTACAATTGGTGCCGTTTTGATTATATGACCAAATGGTTTTGGTTTAGATAATAATTGATCGCAGTTTATTAACATTTCTGTCAGATTATCTAAATGTTGTATTGTGGTATGAGCATCTGAAGTATCGGAAACTTCATTGATGGCATTTATGAGACGACGCTACAAAAAAAATCGAACGTATGTCAGGGAAAGACTATTCAGCTATATTTTGAACCGAATCTCATAGGAACAGAGGAAGTCAAGGAAGAATTCACAAACCTTTCCAGAAGTTGAATCTGTACTTGAACGACGAGTACTAAGCACAGGCGCTACAACCTTATTCTTAAGAGGAAAGAAAGGTATCATCACATGATCATTGATAATAACTGAAGGCTAACAAAAAGTCAAGACAAAAGAATTAGCAACGGAATAGATATCGATATTGATGGATCAGATGAGAAAACACAAACCGCCTCAGTTTCAACATTGCTAAGTGAAGTTGTGTAACGAAAGCCTAAAATAGCTGAAGTTAAAGAAGCGATGGATAAGATAGCAGCTGGCAGTAAAACCATTTTTTGTTGAAGTTGAATTTTGAGAAGTGGAAAAAAAATTGGAAAAAAAGGCTTGGATGTTTGGGATGATGATGATGGATGGTGAGTATATCAATTTGACAAATGATTTGGATGATGACGAAAGTTAATATGAGATGCTGAGACAAAATAGGGACGCGTTCACAAAAGAATCATCAGTCATGCGCTGAGATTATATAAGATTTCTGAACCTGAGCAGGGCAAATTGATCATGCTCATCACATGGTGTACAAATTCAATTTACGCACTCAAAATTATATCACACTGATTGATATCACCAGCTGTGAGTGAAAAGTCTGTAGAAAAAAATTATCATATGAATCCTTCTGGTGATTGTCTCTCTGACCGCAATTGATCAACATCCGATCGAGTTACGTTGACAGAGGGAGTACATCGCAAGCTTTCCTGATTCTGGGAATCTTCCCACTATCCCGATTCCAAGTGATCATCGCACAAACGTCGTGAGGTCTTCAAGTAAGCGAATTGTGGATGGCAGTCACGGCACAGTATGAGCAATTAATGAATAGCCGACTTCTTCTCCGTTAGGGTGACTGGATCGAGAGACATTGTTTTCCCATTTACTCGAAGGAAGTGAAGTCTTTCTGTGGTTGCTTGATGATGTTCCACACTCATCCTAACTGAATGAAAAATGTGACATTTATGTAATGGTGCAATCCTATAGGGACCTGCCATATATTGATACCCATGAAGTTTGAACCACCGGCAGACCATGCAAAGCCTCATGGTGTATATGAAATTCTGAGAACAATCCTCCATTTGTAAAATATCACATGTATTCACCTTGTCAGCTTTCAGTCCCTCATATGATAAACATCATCTTGAGCTCTTCACCACATCAAGAGAAGAGTAGAGTTCCCTTATTTTTTCTCTTTGAGCTTTCTTCATCACCCAAGAAATTTCCAACCCTTATCATCCTTGATAAAGTATGGATGGACAATGATGAGTGAGAAGGTCAGAGATATGATTTGCTTGTTACAAGACTCCAAGATGGTCAGAAGGGAACCAGACCACCTCTAGTTCAACAGCCTACATACACAGTAAATAAGATCTTTACAAACTACCACAACAAGATGCAAATCAATGGGCATCCTTTGTTATACAATCCTTTCAAACTTGGCTTACAAAAAACAGAGATATGGAACAAGGAAAGATTTCTATAAATAAAGTGATATATATAGGAGAATACTGGGTATCTAGAATCAAAAAAGAAGTTGTTTGGTTTGACTCATTCTGTTTTATCTAAAGTATCAGCATAACAGTAGTCGCGTGGCCCATGAGCAGGGTTTAAAAAATAACTGCATATGAAAGATCAAGGATCACAATGGTCAAAAACCATCACAGACAGCAGTTGAATGAAATGACTCACTGAGGGAAATTCACAGTAACCCCAGCTCCTCCTTGAAGTAGAAATGTGAGTAATACTATTGTAATTTGAGTCCCTCCATCAAGTGCAGCACTAAGAATGTAGCTAACAAAGTGGTTATTTGAATTAGGTGTTCAATATGTGTCCACACTTTGAACCAAATGATACTGCACTCACTTGTAATTTTTGTACCTGGAGCTCTCTCCCAAATTGGTTTTAGTCAGTATGGATTAAAGTTGAGAAAGGGTTATAACCTCACCATGCATTGTGGTATCTTTTACAATAGAACTGTGACATGAATCCAAGAAACAACTTGAGGGTATATCCACTGGTCACACCTGATGGTTCCAAGGAGAACAAGCAAGTTTCATGTGAGTGTGAAGCCAAATCTCATAACAGCAGTGAGCACCAAAATTACCTTGTATGCACTCATAAAATGTTCCTGCAAAGAGAGCAATGTTGAACCTATCCAGGTGAAGCTTAGGGAATTCTCTATGAAGGAAAAATAATGGTATAGGCACAAAGAAGCCAGCTAGGAGACAATATGGAACAAAGGACTTGATATTTTAACTATCTCGGTTAGCAGTTGCTTGATAGAACACATATTGAAAATTGTTTGATCACTTACATATAAACCTCCATGTGTGTACAGATGCTTTCCAAAGATCCCCCAACTTCATTCAAGAAAAATTTCCGCCAAGAGACACAAGCTCAATAAACCTGGACAAATGCCTAGTATTTGATGATAGGATATGGTTTCATACGTGATGGATTGAGCTTCAAATGAAGAAAGGTGAAGTCCAGAGAAAACTCCATTCCCAGAAGGTGAGGTCAATGCGTCTCTTTGAGAAGTAATGATGCTAAGCATAACAAAGAAGTTTACAAAGACTCCCACAACCCTGATGTATGTTGATTGAACATTTTCATTAAAATAATTTAGCTTCATCTCATTTTACTATCAACTTGTTGGCTCAAAATGACTGACGTTCCTATCAGTTGTCCAATCACTACTTCAAACTATAAGTTTTTGCGTCAAGTAAATATATTTTGATCAAGCTCAAGATGTGTCTCTACGGTAGGAGACTCACTGATGACATGTGTAAGTATTGTCCCCTATACAAACAAATCAGTTTCCGGCCATTTCAATAGATTGATGAAGATTATCTTTCATGAATGACCCACAGTTTCAACTCTAGTTCGAGAGGTTCGAGAAATCCATCATCATGTGCGAATAATAAATCAGGATACAATGATTGAAAACTAGGTTACATAAAAAAATAGCTTTGCGTACCTTTAAGCATCAGAGTAGACTGAGACGCTGGAAATCGGAAACAATCAACAGATGTTCTGTTATGACAGTAATATAGGCTACTAACCTGTCGAAGCCCCGAAGCTGTTGTTGATGAATCAGAAGTAAAGCTTCTCAGCGCAGGAAAAAAAATCAAGAAGTTCAAAAGCCCGTACATCGTGAAGAACATTGTACCAAGCTAGACAATTAGATACGCGCTTGGTCAACTGCCACTCAATTTTCTCACCATATTCATGAATTATGATGGAGCACGTACTGCATTTCCCGGAAATAGTAGTCCACTGGAAGATATGAAGCATGTGAGATGCGATCATATCAGCTTTGATCACGTTTGGATGCAATGAGTTTTACTTAATTCTTACCCTAGCATTTGCACAACTGGTACATATGGAGATGTTAGTTATCTCACTTATAACATAAAATGACAGAATGACTGGACTCACTTGGGGACGTGTGTAGACGAACTCCGGTAGTACCGTAGAAGAATCCCGATGCTAGACTGAGATGAATGTTTCAATAAGAATCAAACAAAAACTTGTCGCCTTTTCGGAATGGACTATAAAGAGTCTTACCTCAAGATAAATGAAATCAATATAGCAGTCATGAGTCCAAAATTAGAGAGTCCAGAATTTCCTGTGTCTAACGCAATAAAGGCTATGGCAACCGCAACAGCCGCGATTGCTCCAAATCCCCTGAACAAGAACCAATTTGTGATGAAAAAAGATGTCAAATATCACCACACATAGTAAGGAAAACTTCAATTCACTTACCACATTGGAAAATCTTTTAATCTGCTACAAATTTCGCGATCAGGATCAATTGAAAGCTCTTCCCTTCGAACCATAGAAACAATTGTTTTCCATTTCTTCAAGATGGCAGTTGTAAAAGCAGCAGAAGCAGCAAAACAAACAAAAGCTTTCCCCAAAATATATGTAGTAGAAAAGAACGGCATGCCTAGTTGGGCTATTGCTTTTGTGTTTTCTGTGCCGTCTGGATTTATTACTAACGAAGTTTTGTAAACTTGACCGTCTTGATCCAAAAGTGAGAATGATATGAAAGGAAGCTTCCCTCCACCTTCAGGTCAGCGTACAAAAGTTGAAAGATTCCCATCAGTCAATCCAATAAAAGCCCACAGAGTTTACGTGTTGGTTATACTGACCTAACCAGTTGTGTTTGTGTGCGATAGAAAACAGCATAATTGCCGCTATATAAGCCACACCTTGATTACACTGTTTGAGAAAGGTTCATACGGTCAGATCATCCAGTCTTGTTCTCGAAGGCCCGAGTTATATTATGATTGTGTTGTGTTAGGTAAACGTACCTGTGCTTCGAGGGGCGTATATAAAGGTCCAGCTGCACCAAGGACAGTCCAATCAAAACTCAGAGATAGAAAACCAAGACCTTGACCAACTTGACTCCCCCCAAATAATTGAGAGACGGCAGGAACAGAAGGCAATGCTAAACACCATGGGCTGATGGCTTGAAGTGAGGGGGCGATGTAGGTCGGGAATATCTCATCTACATCGAATGAATGAACCCTCAGTCTCATCCCGCTTTACAAATCGCGAAAAAATGTTAATTTGATCGACATACAGATGCTAATGCCTAATAATGCATTTTTGAAGAATGAAACTTGTTTTTTTCTGAGATCGCTTGCTTTGTACATTGAATGAAATAATGCCACCGATGGTAATACTGATGGAAACGCGACGTTTTCCGGGAATACCAACAAAGGACACAGCAATCTAACGATTTTCAGGAGAACGACTTTGCTGAGATTAACTTGTGAAACAGCAATCAATCTTGACTGGTGTTCCTTACCCTGCCCAACCATAGCCTATCATCTGGCTACTGAACATGACCATTAAAGAGTAAAGCATTTGCGGCTTTTCATCGAATAGCAGAGCGCGCGCCCCAATCATCTTTCAAAGAAAAAGGTATTATCAGTATATTGAATATCGAATCTGTATGAGAAGATGTCTATCTTTTGGAAAAGTGCCTCACTTCTACCGAAAAGGCACCAGCACTAGCTGCAGCAGACATGACTGAGCTGAAGGTGGTTTCTTTCTAAAAATTGATCAAAAGATGCAGATGCATTACAAATGTCAGTTTTCAATGTCAGCTTTGATTACATATTTCTGAGCTGCAAGAACAACAGACAATGCTGAATGGACCGGGATTCCAAGCATTTGGACCTGGTATATGAGCAGCCAAGTGACCGAGGGTAAGACACGCCAGCTGGAAACCATGATTACAAGCTCATATCAGCGTCGTTCTCAATGACATCTCTAGTTGTGAAGAATAATAGCGCTTTTGTGACGTACTTGTACAAATAGTGAGTGGACGTGGAACATTATGGGCTTGAACCTGAGGCCAATGAAGAGACACCTCGGATCTTCAATGCACTAGCCTTTTGAGATGAATAAAAATGGCTTACATGAAAATCTGTTGTATGGCCAAGATACGTCAACAAGAATCGCGAAACATGACAGCCTGGAACTGTAACTTACCTGCGCTGAAGCAGCGCCAAAAGCACTGACTAACAGCCCGACCAGAACCGAACGAATTGTGATCGAGCTGAATTCTCGTTGCTCTGGCTCACTTTCTGGGGCCCCAGACCCATGCGAGCTTTTTGGTTTCTCCTCGTGATCTTCCTTCATGGCGATGAATGAGCGGCAGGGATGTAAAAGAATGACTAGGTGATGAGAGGAAAACTTTCAAACTCAAAATTCTAATGTTGACAACCCACTTGGTCTCGTTCTCAAATCCAGGTAGAGAAATTCCACGCAGTTTTTGGCGGTCGGTACGAAGAGGCAATATCGACGGAGGATTGCGGGCAATATACTGATGACACAGAATGGTGTTGTTTGTAAGAGAGCGATACATACGTTGAGCGCAACTTTGTCTCATCGAATTGATGTTTGAAGACTCGCCGGTCAGGAACGTGGAGAAAATCTTGCAAGTTTTCTGGTCCAAAACAGCCGAGAGCAGGTTGTCCTTCGAACTACAAGCGGATTTCTATGCCCTTGCTGAGTGCTGAAACGGAAGCTAGCTAGGGGAACCGTCTCAAGTTTTTTGATTCTGTGCACGTTGGAGGCGACCTTTCGAAGTGCTATAAGCCCATCAATGGGTATCATCTTCATGAGATACTGACTGTTGTGATTACTGATTGATGAGCGCTTGATCATGCTCCTCATATTCCTGAGCTACTCAGCCGGTATCAACGCCGTGTGTTTCTCATTTCGGACTGGCCTTGCTGTTGATTACACGATGATGTTCTGGTGTTTGTCCTTTGAGCGAAATCGTCCGTCAACGAGAGCATGTAACGTCGATGGCCAATCCATCAGGTTCCTTTTGTTGTCAACAAGTCGAATGCTCCTTGCATAAAGTGAGCCTTGAGGGCTGAATGTATGCTGAATCTGAGTGGCCCCGTCCTTGTGCGGGGCTAGCAAAACAGGATGCACCGCGTGAAGTTCTTGGGATGACGAACGAAGTTTAGAGGACGCTTTCGGTTGGTCAACAGCAATCACCGATTGATATCTTGCATTATATCGTCAGTCTTTGTTGAGAATAATCAGATGACAGTCAACGAGATCCACGATCGAGGTCAAAAGGTGTTATAACCACACATCGTTTCTTGACCTACAGCTCATCAACGATTGTATATCGATTATCAATTTTTATTCAAGAGAGTTTTGCAAAGCGAGATGGAAACTGACTCTGAACTCGCATTTCCCACTTCTGATTGGCAAGTTGTCTTGTGAGTCGATATAAGTGATACAGTCGTGCAGACATGACTTGCTAACCATGTCCATTGTTTTGTTAAGACGGCAGCCAACAGGAAAAGTGGTGCTATATAACTCACATTCAAATGAACTCTCAATACATGCGGAGGACGAGTCTGATATGATCCTCCAGTCAGATTCCAGCGAGCTCCTATATCCCACCAAACAGATCTCGAGCACCGAGGCTCAAAGATCATTCCTCACCCCCCAGTCTTCGGCTTGCCCGCTGTGCCGCCATCCCTTCAAGACTTCAAACTCGACCTCTTTTAATTCACGCGACGCCGATCGCACAACTCCCCCGTATACTGCAGCATTTTTGAACCCCTTAAGAGCTTTGCCACCGCCAGAACGTAATTCACACGAGGACGGAAATCAAGCTCAATGGGTCGATCGGCCGGGTGAAACCATTATCGACGCATCCTACTTCAGATTATTATCCAGGACCTCAACTCCTCAGCCCAGTCGGCCTGTCACACCATCTCGCCGCTCTAAATCAAGGAACCCTTCCTTATCTTTTTCACCCGCCTCACCCTCGATTCATCCGGACACTTCTGCCTCTTCAATCGATCCAGACGAAGCAGAGGACTTAGGCAATGCATATCGAGTGGATGGTTATTACGAGAGGTTCTTTGTAGAAGAGCTCAAATTAGGAAGGGGTGAAAAAGGCTCAGTATTTTTATGCACTCATGTGCTGTATGGTCACCCGGTTGGACATTTTGCAGTCAAAAAGATCGCTGTCGGTCACTCTGGTCCTGAGTTGTTGAAAGTTTTGAGCGAAGTAAAGTGTCTTGAAACTCTACGACATCAAAATATAACTCAATATCACCATGCATGGATAGAAAAAGCCCAGTTATCCAGATTTGGCCCACCGGTTCCGGTTCTTTTTATTTTGATGGATTACGCCAATGGTGGTACCTTAGATGGCTACATTGAAACCCGAAAAGGAGCCAAAGCCTTCAAGAGTAATGAAAACCAACATGACACTGATCCAGATAGTCATCAAGATCCCGAAGCAGCAGCAGATGTTGAAAGACGAAGACAAGAGAAAGAACAATTCAGACGCCGCAAAAATGCTCATAAACCAGGTCCGACCACAGCTGCGGAAACAAACGAGTCTTACCTTCGAACAAATTCAGATTCACAGCATGCACAGAATATGAACCAGCTTGACAACCTTCATGATACCTCTCGAAGTAATCATGGGCAATCTGGATTAGCGATACATCTGTTTGGACTGGAAGAAATCTTGAGCTTTTTGAGAGATACCTGCAATGGATTGGCATTTCTACATTCTCAGGTAAGCCTTGATTGGATATCCAAGGTTCTTAATCCAAGCTTTTGTATCTAATATATCTCTCGAACCATACAGGGTATCCTTCATCACGATTTGAAGACTGAAAATGTGCTGTTACATTGGGAACACCAAAACAGTATAATGTGAGGTTTCTTTCTACACCTTCTAGACCTGTTGGACCTCGTATCAATTGATCTATCGGACCGGCTTTTATTTCCGCGCATCAGTCCTAAAGCTCTGATATCCGACTTTGGAAGCTCGATTGACCAATCGGAGAACCGACGGCGTCAAAGAAGTTGGTCTTTCTGAGCATCTAGCGATACGATTTGCTACTTGACACTCGACACTGAATACGTCTATTCCAGCCGGTCGGACAGGTACTCTGGATTGGGTTCCGCCAGAATCGTTGAAGAAGGATCCTCGGACTGGTCAACTGTACGAAGTCACTCAGACAGGTGATATGTGGCAACTTGGCCTGGTACTTCATTGTCTCTGCTTTTTCAGGTAGGTACATCTCATGAATTTAACTGTGGAAGGCGTGCAATACATGGCCCCCAAGACAGCAATCAACTTATTCAATGTATTTTTGCACCCACTAGGTTGCCCTACACAGAATCGGATGACATTGACCGTCTACGAGAGGAAATCCAAAGATACCCTGGGTACGATCTTGTTTCGGTATCAACACGTGTATAGTTTCTTCACACGGCTCCAAGAATTAGCCACTCATTTCTGATGGCTGGGCTGGCGCCTTTCTCGAACTGACACTGTGTGCCGTTTTTGCCGCATATCTTGCAGATATATATTTCCTTCAAATCCAAGAGATCAATTCTCCATCGACTCTCAATCCGTCGGTTCTCATGTACCAGACCGCTTGGATCTACCTCGGCCGTTGATGAAACTTCTGGCCGGTCTACTGTGTCTGGATCCTAGTTTAAGGCCAAGCTGTTCTACTGTCTTGAAATGTATTGAAAACATTCGCCAATCTACCTTGGCTCCTACAAACGGTGTCTCTTTAGCTACTAAATCGTTGAACAGAAAAACTACGAGTACAAATGGGGTACCAAGTTCCTCGAGAAACACTGATCTCAATGTCCGCAACTTGAACCCTACGGTGAACTCGCCTCGTGACGAGTCAGGTCAATTGACGGTAATGAAGAGACGTGGATACTCGAAGTCTTCTGTCGAGGAGGAAGGGCTGAACACCACCTTTAGCAACGAAGATGTACACGCGACAAATGCGAATGTTCTTCATTCACGAGGTTCAGTCACCAATTCGCATTTTCTAGACGATTTGCCTCACATGTACTCAACCTAGCTTCCGCGATTCCAATTGAATCTTTAGCCTCGATGAATAAGCTACTGGGCCGCCCTCGTACCTCCGCGGAAGAGTCGCGCACTAGGACCCCGAGCTTGTTAGGTGTCAGATCCTCCTTGTTCGAACAGTCGCCTCGTCATTTCCGAATGCAAGTGTATATCGGTTGTTTGGTGATCATCAAAGTACGGCGGATTTTCATCCTTGTTTGATAGACATCACATTTCTTTGCTAATGATCAATATACAACGATCATGCGATCAGTCTGCTATTTTCCTTTCAAAGGTGGGTACCTTTTTGGATGGCACAAGAGGGACACTGATGCTTACAGTAATCAATGTGGTAGAATTGACATTGTTAGTCTATTTTTATACTGTTCATATTGATAAATCCACGAATATTAACTTTGACCACTTACCTATCCTTGTTTCTTCTTTATCGCGTGGATTTTAGATGTAACTGGGCTATCACTATCTCGATCACTTTGATAGAGTTGATCTTGTTGATTATCTATTGGTCATGAAACCTATGTATATCTAAATCTTCTACAATTTATTTGCATGTCTTGCTTGTTGGCATTTTCTCTTTACTTCAAATTATTATCTGTTCACATCTTAACCTCTTGGATCGAGATCAATCTTTGTATGGTATGTACGAGTCAGTTATGCATTTTCGCTTGTACTTTGTACTGTTTTTTGCGCCACAGATTTTGTTGTTATATAGGTTTTTGATTCTTATTGTATACTATGATGCACCTCCAAAAGACGATGGTGAATTTGTGAGTCTTTTTTGGTACGTGACGATAGCAACTTATTTGGATTCTGGATGTGTGCTTGAAAACACATAAATCCCTTTGAGCGTATCTATGGCCGTCTGCAAATAGCGCATTCAGGATCCATGGGTGATTGGATTGGTTCAACTTGTTTCTCAATTGAGCAATCAAAACATCTGTTTTTGTTCCTATCCTGTTCCCAATCCTGATCGTGAGACCCTTGAGTTCCTGCATAGCCTGATACTGTATCACGTGGTGCGGTGTCACAGTAGCTGACATGGATGATAGCATACAGAATGCACCGCATACGTCATAATCAAAACTTGGCTGCATGAGCAATTCTTCTCCTTCTTCTCCACTTTGGACTTCATTTTTACTCAGACAAAGCTCAACTCATCGTCGTATTAAAAGACTTTCATTAAGCACTATCAACAAGCCATTAGACTCCTCTCTAGCATGACCAATCCCGACGTAGAAACGATACTGATCATTGGTCTTTCGGGGGCAGGTCTGAAAACGTTTAACCTCTTACTAGATAAACTATATCCAACATGTGGCTCATCTGGAATCAATCGCACAATCAGAATAATTGTAATCGAAAAATCCAAGATGGCATATTGGCCACCTGGATCATTAAGAGCAGCTGTTTCACCTGATTTTGAAAAAAATATAATTGGTAGTTTTGAAAATGTAATACCTAAACGAATTAAAAACGATCCGGAAAAAAGTAAAAATGTAATGGTTATTACTGGAGTTGAAGTAACTAAATTGGATTTGGAAAAGAAAGTAGCATTTTTGGATCAAAGTCTTGAAAGCTTTGGATTGGATGGGAGTGAATTGGGTTTTAAGTTTTTAGTCATTGCAACTGTGAGTGGTCAATTTATTTGACTTTTTCTTCCATTCATATTCACGCATTCATTTTCCTCAGTTCATGAACTAAAACATCTTTTACTCATCTCGTAGGGTTCGATTTACCAATTCCCGTGCAGAATATCACCTACAGCTCAATCTCCTCAAGAAGTTGAAACTGAACTGAAGTCTTTACAAACCCAAATCGAAAGTTCGAAATCGATTTTAATTGCAGGTGGTGGAGTAGTAGGATTAGAATTCGCAGGAGAAGTTAGTTACAGATTTTCATCAACTTCAAATCGAAAAAAGATTACCATTGTTTCGTCATCACCGAATATCTTAAGTGATCATAGTAAATATTTAGCAAATTCAATCAAATCACAACTTCTTGATAGACATGTGGAAATTATTTATGATTATAAAGTTGATTTGAAAGCTGCTGATATTACGAAGACTTCTAAACTTGATTCACTTACTACCTTAAATCTTGTATCTAATCAAGATGGATCTACTAAAACTATTGAAGGTATGTTCGGTTAACTTATAGTATCTTATTTATTTCTGACAGATAGACCCAGACTGACTAGCTTACACACTCTTTATGCATGCGTAGCCGATTTTGTTTTTCTAGCAATAGGCAACAAACCGAATTCATCTATAATACCCGGACAATATCTAAATCCAGAAACAAAACGTGTGGCAGTGAACAGCTACCTACAAGTAGTTTCAAACGAATCTTCTGAAGCTTTGAATGGTGTATATGCCGTAGGAGATGTATCTGATTTCGAAGAATCCAAATTATATGCAGCTCTAGATGGACAAGCTGGAGTTGTAAGCAAAAACATGATGATAGATATCACTGAACCTAGTGGAGAAAAATCACAAAAGGTTATACATAAACCTATTCATGGTACGATTTCAATTCCATTGGGTGCTTATGGTGGTGCATCTGAAATCTTTGGGTTTGCTATTGGACTTGGGGTACGTAAAAGATTTCCTTTCAACAGATTCAAGTTTTGTTGTTTTTTTTACTTACAAGATGATTTCTCTTGACACATAGCCATTGGCAACTTCTTTGGCTAAAGGAAGGAATCTGTTCCTTTGGATGTTTAGGAGTATGTATCCTGATAAGCCAAAGTAGGCTATCCTTCGTTGCTTCCTCTTCCAAGTAGGTATCAATATGTAGTAGATATGTTGAGAGGTGATTGAATATGTATCATCAAAGACATCACTTGGTTGTTTGTACCTACAGTTAAACAGTTTAGTGGTTGTAAGTTTCCTTCTATTGTAATCTACACACGTTCTTGAATAACTTTCAAGCCATAGCCATCTCATGCTCTCATTTCTAGCTGAATGAGTCACATTTCAGGCTTGGCAATCAACTGTGCGCTCGGTTTTTTGTGTGACTTGAGTGGCGGAAATGTCACAGTGAAGGACGCTTGTTTACCTTGAGTGCTCTGAGCTTTGATATCGAGTAAACTGGGCATCTCGGAGGCTTATGTCTCATGATCTCACAAGCAGGTCACGTATAAACACGGTGGTGAGCAGTGGCACCGTAACACACAAGTTCTATCAGATTGCCAATGCCATCGTTCCATCAGACTATCAAATGTTAGCTTGAACAAGCCCTCTCTGCGCGGCCACGTCCGCGCGCCTCGCAGAGGGGCTTGGGACTACATAATCGTGAGTTCCTGGCACGGAGACTCCACGAGTTAAGTCCACTTATGTAGTTTTTCGCCTTTTCCCGCTTTCCTCACCGATAAAAACAACTTTACCTTGCAGGAAGAGTTGTTCATATTTTTGTTCTACACATCCTCATAGCCTCAGATTATACACAAACCATCTGATGCGGCCAGAAATGTGGCTTTAACATTTTTACAACACCCGCCTGTATTGTGGTCGGTTTTCAGTGCTTTTTGTACGTTAGTTTCTGCCTGCGCCAAATTCACCAAATGTTTTGCACATCCTTATGTTTAAATCACGTACGATGCGAATACAGGCTGTACATTCATTTACATATGGGACATAAGAGCTTGAAAACTCAACTCATGATCAGGGTGATGAAGTAGTGATAAGAGCATCCGCACTCGTGCGGTAAATCGCGTGCGGTAAGGTAAAATTTACCGCAACTGCGGGGCCTTTCCCACACTGGTGAGAAATTAGGCCCGCGGTAGTTAACTTTTGATCGATTTGCGTTAGCAAATCGGTAAATTTACCGATTGGCTAACGCATGTGGTAGCCAAATTACCAGCCCCCTCTTCACTTCTCAAGCACACCAACTTGCCAACTTGCCAACTTGACTCAACTCCGACTCAACTCCTCTTGATTCCTCTCGACTCAAAACACCCGACTTAAGAATCAATGGAGACCCGACTGTCTTCTAATTCATCAAACTAATGGGTATGTCTGGTTTCTTACTGTATGATTCTCTTTATCCAACATTGATTAAGATTGTTCTACTTTACATGTGATTATATATATGTTCATTGAGATTTTAGATTTATCAATATCGAATTGGGTTTAAAAGGGTTTTAGATCAAAGTGGATCAATTTCTGATCGTTTGTTTTGATTTTAGAAGGTTTTGAACATGTCTTGTCGTTTGGATTGACTTCAAAAGGATTTGAAAAATAGATATCACATTCAACTGTAGAGGGGAACTATGCAAAAGGGTCTTCATTATCTGCATTTCTTTTCAAATTCTCAATGGTCTTCAACATGACAACTTTTAATTGATGGTGCAATGAATTTTTGTTTGCTTGTCTACAAACCTCTCTGTGCCAACCATCCAGTGGTGATGAGATCTCAAGTTACTCTCAAATGAACTTCCCTGTCCCAAAGCTCTTCTTCCCTGGCAGGGATCGCTTGAAATGCACTGATTGACTGAAAAGTCGATTGATTTTTTTGTTTGGTATATTTTGAGTCTGTAAACTCTGCATCAGTGTGGAAACTCAAATTACCTCTCAAGTTAGTTAACTACCGTGCAGGTAATTTTGGCACGAGTGTGAAATTTGGTCACGTTAAGTAATTTTTTACTTAATGTAGAGGTTGTTACCGCACATGACCAAGTTAACAACCGCAAACGAGTGCGGATGCTCTAACCAGGATATCAAGATGGAAACACATGTAGAACAAAAATACAAACAACTTTTCCTGCAAGGTAAAGTTGTTTTTATCAGTGAGGAAAGCGGGAAAAAGCGAAAAACTACATAAGTGGACTTAACTCGTGGAGTCTCCGTGCCAGGAACTCACGATTAGTCCCAAGCCCCTCTGCGAGGCGCGCGGACGGCGCCGCGCAGAGAGGGCTTGTTCAAGCTAATATCAAATGCTACGAATGTTCCCCCCACAGTAGTCAATCCACAACAGAGCCTTTCCCCACCGCGTGACCTTGTGATGGATTGTCGTACAGAGGTGACGAGAAGACAGACTCAGCAGTCAGCAGACCAAATCAAGAGCATTTAGTTGCAATATGTATGGAGCCCACTCATGGAGCTTGGCGCAAAAATAGGAAGCATGGCAAAAGTTACAAAGGGTCGCGCAAGCAAAGTCGCGCATCAATTGTTTTTGCATGTATGATCCAGATCAGGGCTTCACGTGATTACCTCGCCACCCATATTTATGACGAAAACGGAAACTTGCCGGAAACTTGAGCAAGCCTCTCCATTCAATTTTCCATAAACTACTGAACAGTTCTGTTCTTAGCGCTCACGCTCCAGAAAACAGGTGAAGGAGAAAAACGTTAAATCGAATATCCACCAACCTCCGAAATTTATACGAAAAAGTCGTTGATTTGTGCACAGCCTGAGCCAGCCTCCAGGCACAGGCTATAGCCTATGCCGACCCGATTCATTCCATTTCGTGGGGTAAATCAACTTGACCTATCCTTCCGAAGAAGCAGAAGACTCTATTTGCGGTGGAGGGGCAGTGCGAGGAGAGCACGATACAGCACGATCCGTGTGGGCGCATTTCTTCGTGGAGGAAGCACTTTGCATTAGTTCGCTATGACGTACTTCTGAAGGGTATATAAAGCGCAGTGGTAGCCATGGAATGGTCTGACTCCATCCTCCTCCATCAGTAACTTATCACAATCTTCAAACCTCAGAGATCTTACCGTCCCAAACCCTTCATTCAAAACAGTCTTGAAATGCTTTTAAACGTCGCCTCCGTGCTTGTTACGGTCTTATTCGCCAATGTCTTGGTAATCGCAGAAAATTTCCCGGCACCTTCCGCCAACAAGGGACTCCCTAGTCAATGTGCCAAATGGAGGGCAGGTTTCGGAAAGCCCCAAGGCGTGACTGCTCATCGAGTAAGTATTCGTTGTACATAGCTTCTATTATCCTAAAAAACGTTAACCGATCCTCTAATACGAACAACTTTTCTGCATAGCTTACCGGTCACCAAACTGACGCTTTGCAAAAGGAGACCACTGAGTCAACATTGAGGCGTCGAATTACACCAGAGACTCGCGTAAGCCCCTCTCTTTGATTCTTGTTTGGAATTTGAGAGTTGATCCGATCCGTGCTTTTACAGACTAGCAGGATTCATGGATCTTCAGGAAGAAAAGGTGTAAGTGATCCATTGTATCCCTCTGTGGACGGCTTATTGATATCATTTGGAAATTCAGGCATGTGGTGTGCCTTATGACGGCTCCCAGCATGTGGGGTGCATTTGGAATGGTCAAGGCCACGACTCCGTACTCGGCGCTACCTCTGGTTGGCTTACCGGGTTAGTTCATGATCCATTCATACTCAGTTGTTTGATCTGCACCCATCGGTTCACTTCTTGCTTACATTTCGTGACCTCGCATCTTTCTGAAATCAGGGACGCGACTGGTCAAACAAATTGTTTCAAGAAAATGTAGGTGCTCTTCTGTCAACCCTGTAATAATTATCAGAGATTGACCCAATCATTTACTCAGTTACGTACAAGCCAATGGAGCTACTGTCTACGGGTGGGTCACTGACTCGTGTGCCATCGCCGCACGAGGAGAGGCTCTTCCCATTGATGTTGGATGTTCAAGCATCTACCTCTCCGACAAGGTATGTGTTGAGATAACTTTGAACCTCTAAGTGATTTGCTCTGACTGACCGTTATGACTTTGTTCGTAGATGTTGGAGGACCTTCAATTCAAGAACAATGAAGGAACTGTTCAGATTGACTCTTGGGACTTGTGAGTTATTCTTTCTTCATCCTATTCACGTCAATTGCTAACTCAGCTTCCTCCATCAGTGACCAATCCAACACCCCTTGGTAAACATGGATAAAACTCGACCTTTGAGTTTTGAGCTATAGTCCAATTTCCTATCCTATCGTTGCTTATCATTGCTGTACCGTATCTGTGACAGACAATATTTTCTGAATATGCTCAGTTATAACTTGGAGCAATGAACTCGAAAGATATCTTAACAAGTTTTGTGAAAGCCATCTCTAATGATGACACCTTCCCACTTCTGAGTCTACTCTTGTGTCACAAATGAACTTGATCAAATTCCAAAACATTTCCCTATCTTCGATCAGATATTCACGTCATCCATAATTTGTTGAGTATCATAATCTGTCAAAGGATTATGATCGCAATGAGTTATAGCTACTATGGCACTTCTTATTTTTGGGAATCTCCACCTGACTGTATATCTCCTCCCACAGCGTGCTGTCTGATGTACAACATCGACAACTATTTGGTCTCTGTACGCGAATTTATACCACGATTCTTTTTTAACAGCCATTGGCTATCCAAATACTGTATTTATGGATAGCACTTTCTGAAATTATTGGCTACCTTTTCAAAGTTGTTTGATGCATTGCTTTCTTAAGCTCAAGACTCACATCTCTTTCGTCTCTCTGTATACGGTCTTATCGGTCAAATTTTGCCTAACATAAGTCTTAGAGAACTTTGGTATCTCAGAGCAAAACGAAACAGTTGAATTTGTCAAGGACTTTCAATAAAGATGCTACAAAGCTAGAATGAATGTATCAGACATACATATATGATGATTAGATAAAAAGAGTATGAAAATGTTCCTTTCTAAGATACAATTTGGATTGATAAACGATCAGCTGCGACTACAAGTTGCGAGACATATTTTGAGACAGATGTGACTAAAGATAAGACGAAGAAGAAATTTTTGAAAAGACAAAAAACCAGTCACTCGGACTGTACCCATTGTGGTATTTGTTTTACAATTTAGATAAGTAGAAAGAAATTAAGAAAGATCGTTTCAAGAGTTACGAACATCTGAAATGGCATGAGGTGGCCAAGGTCGAATAGTATGAGGAGATCGAGTAAGACTCATGGGTGATAATGGGAATTCAGATCTTTGAGCGCTATTTCTAGTAGGACTACCTATTGAACTAAAGGTACCTTGGCTCTTACAATCTGAGTCTTCATCAGGACAAAGGATGAAAGAAATACATCCTTTCTTGACTGGTGAAGGGCTTCTTGATGGGTTAAACCATTCGGTTATGGAGGGTAAACTGTTATTACCGATACTTGGACCCGATGGAGTAACAGGTGATTGGCAGTGAACTCGAGGAAATTCGGTAAGATGCGTTCTGATAGATGGTGGAGGGGTTTTACGCTTTCGAAGATTACGAGATTCTCGGGAACGATCGAGGTTGAGGTAAAGGTCATCATGATTGGAAAAATCATTTTCCCAGTCAAATGGCTTTGGACCATCAATTTCGACTTTGAAGCCATCCTGATTTTCTTCGCCCATTCGTACAAATTTTCGTGGTGGAAAGTGCGCATCGGCTTCGCTCACATTTCGATCATCAGATTTACGTTTGTTGGTTAGGACTTTGAGGCATTTGTCATGCGAAGTTACATCGGGGATGGAAGCTTTTGTGGAGTTGACAGAGACGTTCGAAAGTGGTGACGAAGGTACCTTGGGGTTGACGGGTTCAACTTTATTTATGTTTGCGCCCAAAGATTGCAAGATCTCGTTGACCTCCGGTGACTTGTAGAGCGATACACTTGCCATGGGCAAGGCATGGAAGAGGTGTTCCGTCTTGAGTCTAGCATACTCGAGTCGTGAAAGGTAGACCTGAACCGTTCGAAGACTCACACCGGATTGTTTGTCTTTTTGTCGGGTCGCAGATAGAAGCACAGATTCTCTGAGCCAAAGAGAAACACGAACTGACTCCACAGGGAAACAAGGAATTCTATTGACTAAGCAAAAGTTGCGATATCTTTTAAGAGTATGAAGGTGAGGATCAGGCTTGTATTTTGGTTTATTTTGTTTTTGAGGCGTGGTAGGCGGTGTGTTGACTCTAGTTGCATCCAGGTCAATTTCGCGAGCGTCTTTGACAATCGCCATAGCATCCTCAGTTTGATCTTCTGAAATGTTTGTGAGATCATTGATGCAAAGTCAGTTATGGTTCCTCGCAAAGAAAAGTCGACAGAAAGATTGCTTACCACCAGAATTATTCCTAATCATCATCAATACTCGATCTCGGACAGTCTCTATTCCGGCATCGTCGTGTTCAGGAGTGTTGAAGTCCAAGGCAACTCCTAATCTTTCTTCAAGATTGTCTCTATCACAAGAGAGAGTGTCGAGAATCTCTTGAATCAAAGGGCTATGCATGAGGTGACCGCCAATTTGACCATCAAGCTTGAAGATGTTTCTAGTCTTGACTCTGCAGCTCTCGAGTGTTGTAACATAGCATCTTACAGTCTTTCTGAGTGGTTTCATTCGACTATTTTTGACGGCTGAGATGACATCATTCTTGAGCCATATACCAACTTTGAGATGATCGATGGGCCATGCGATCAATTCAACGGAACGGCAGAAATCAAGGTAGCGATCCAGTAGATAAATGAGACGATCGAATGTAGTGGTCTTTTTCTTCTCTAGCTGGGAGTTATTGACAGGAAGCTGAGATTGTCTACCATTAATTGTTAATTGATGAGCTTCATGATTTCGCTCGGGTGTAGCACCAACGCCTAAAGAGCAGAGAGATCATCAGACATGATAAGTTTCAAGATAGGATACGAGAAGACGCAATCTTATTAAAGTGAGAAACATGAAGATACACAGCCACTAACGTTTAGCAATGTCGTTAAGCATAGGAATCAAATCCTTTTCACATTCGTCAAGAGATTCAAGAGAAGTGATGGCCAATAAATCAGAATTTCTGAAGCCATGGCCGGAATCAGATTGAGAAAAGATGGAAGACAACATTCTTGATGGTACATCCTCATCTCGTGAATCGTGTTGTTTCATCATCATATTCATGAAAATAATAGTAAAGCAGGGTGGTGAGACGTGAAAGTGAGTAGATAGGAGTTTCTTGAACAATTATTGCAGAAGGAATTGCGAAGAGGATAGAGGTTATATAGACGGAAGGGAAGAGTTGGGTGAAAGGCACTTTGCATAAAACAGATATCGTGATCAGAAATATAGCCGTGGTCAAGATTGTGGCACATCAACAAACAAACAACGATGCAACCAGAATTGTGTGAGCATGGTCTCGTATTGTTGGACTTGGCTCTCAACAAACCACCCACACATAAACGCTCACATTGCTCGAAGAGCATCGTGAGCGGATCTGCGGGAATAATTTCGTCTGAGTCAATTGAAGATGGCTAACACGTATGGGTTGCTCTGCTCTGCCTTGAGTTGAAGTCTATTATACCAAATTGAACCAAAGAGATTTTTACCCATCATATGTTTTGATTGACCGAGACCTTCGGATCAACTTCGATAAGGCTGAGAATGCTGGGGAGCGTCTACTTCACCACGAGTAGATCATATCCAAACGTGTGTACTATTATGGATCCGATTTTCCCCTGGAGAAGGCCTCGAGGAAATTACAGCAAGAAAATTAGCACCCTACATTTCAAACGTCAGCTTAATCATACCCATGATGTGGACTTTCTTAATCTTTGCTACATACGACCTCATACGACCCTGGGCAGTAAATGAAGATATATGGGTTAAATGGTGTACACATGAAAACAGGGTCACAACATCCTCACTTGGCGAAGTCTCTCGATCGTTGCGAGGCGCTCCAACCTCGCAAGCGGTGAGAAGCTCGTTGTTCTGTCAGAGAGGTTTGCACAATTGTCAGCTTCTCTTGATGGGCAAGCAGGGCTCACTCATCAATTGGCTGGAGACATCACTAAATCTGATACATAAAGTCTCTCCATAGACACCCAAGCTGGCGCGAAGCTTCTGCAGAAACTTTTAATTGACTTGCAAGACACGGGTCAAAGAGATTGATGTAATGAAGAGGAACGAACCCAAGGCGAATGTCATCAAATCTTGGTTGCAGCAAAAACGGGGTGTGGCAAGTTTGGCAACACATTGTACATACGCAACTGCAATCTTATTAAACTTATCCACGCCGTCGCTGCTAAACTTATCAAAGTCTACTCGGAGGGGGCCTTTGATAAGTTTACGTCGCTGTATCGGTTCGTTTCTAATCTAACGTCACTTATCGATATGTTGCGAGTCGAACTGGGTCGAACCACGCTGGGAGTCAAGATATAGTACATAGATTGCTGTGCCAATTCTCACATCGGAGAGCTTCACCCAACCGAGGTGCATTTGCCGTGAATAATGTTTGACCTCATTCAAGTGTTCTAGTCAAACCTGAGCAATCTGCTGCGCCAGGCTCCGTGGGTTTGACTCAAATAGAGAGATTGAGAGTCAAGAAGATTGAGATGTGAATGATGATGTTTACTTATTCATATGTATATGCTGACATAATCTTGGTTACATCATAGTAATTCACACTTGTGATCATAATGTGACATGACGTCATGTTTGATTTCGATCTTTAAAACAATCACTTGTCTCGTCATACCAATTCCCAAGTGCGACATACAGTCAAATCGGAAAAGCTTGACCGATTTTGCCCGCAAAACTCGAGCAATTTGGCGCGGAATTTGTGGCAAGCTTTTCTGGTTTGACTGTAATACTCTGACGCTAACTTAACACAGGCGGATTCCGCCTTCTCACCATATGCCACCTCATGACGACAATGGTATACCATCTTCTTGTTTGATGTTCATTACATCTTGGCTAAGTAAGCGCCCCGACAAAAATCATAACAGCTGGGTCAGATAGCATGGCCTTGTACCTATCCGTTTTTCTTTTATAATATGTGTAGCATTACCTTTCACACTTTGTATGTCCAGTAATGTGTTGGCGATACTTTTTTATTGCATCCAAACCAAGTGCTTTGTTACGTGACTGTGAGTTAATAATAGGGCGGTTCAAGAAGGGCTTTTACAGCCCTTTTTTATATTTTACATCTTGTTCGGGGTCTGTAAATTTTAAGTAAAATTTTAAGGTCGTGAACCACCTTTAGAGGTGGTTCACGGTTTGGCGATCTCGTAATCGGCCTTTAAAATTTTTAAATTCTGTCCCTGAATTTCCAAAAGACAGGGACAATTGAGCCGAAAAAAAGAATTACTTACATTCTTTCTTTTTTTTGTTCCTGGATTCTGACAATTTTTGGTCAAGAAAGGACCTTGTTTTCTTGTATTTTTTTTCTCGATGGCTTCCTCTTTCATTAACAAAAATTCTGTACAAAAACACAAGAAAACAAAAAAGAAAACAAAGCCAAAAAAAGACCGGTTGGGACTGTGTTCCTGAATTTACAAAGCTGTAAAACATAAGTTTACAGCATTCGCCGCTTTGCGATCAAGCTTTTTAAGGATTGAGCAACCTTAAAAAGACTGATCGCGACTCGGCGACCACGTTGCTTGCGGTTCTCTTCTTGAACCACCCTAATCTTTCACATGCTCCATCTCTATCATCTCGTAAGTTCAACTGATACACCACCAACCCCCGACCCGCAGCGCACTTCACTGCGCTAAAATAGCGGCTGCGCTGAGGACCAGCGCACCTAAATTCCCCAAAATAGCCACTGCGCCAGCGCGCACCACAGGGGCAGGCATAGTGATCACCCACTGCGCCGTTTCGCAGTGCAGTGCACCGCCTTTTGCGCAGTGTGCCCTTCACTGCGCATCCTGTGGTAGGTCCGCGCGGATATAAATCCCAACCTACTAATTTGTACGAAGGGGGCCAATTCCCCTTGCGTACTACTACTACTACCACCAACCAATCCAATCCGAAGCGACATGATTGTCATGTATGACGCAAGATCAGTCATCTGGCGTCATAGTCTTTCTCGATCGTCCATGGACTTTAGTATATTCATCGTCGATAATGGCCTTTGCCGAGCATCCTCACCCCTGGATTCTTGTTTTAGCTCGATCATATTCCGATCAACCAAGGCTTACAACTCAGTCTCAGATTCTGATCCAACCATCCTACTTCATTCACACTGCCTTCAAGTGTTGTTTAAATCTATCCCACTCAACATTTTCAATAATCTTCACTTTTTAAATTGTTATTTTACTTCATACTTCGACTTCCAAGTCTATACATTGCTCAAGAAAATTATTAGTATTACTATTATGGGCAAATCTAATCCAAAGTTAAGATCTTCAACCACTCAGAAACAATCCGAGTCTCAGACTCAGCCTACTACATCATCCACCAGGCCAGCTTCTTCTTGTCAACGTACTACTCAGGCAGTGATCTTAGATTCAGATGAAGAAATTGAAGAACAAAACGATCAGAACTTTCAAACTGAGGATGAAGGTGAAGGAAGCGTAGATGATCAGGAGAAGTCAAATGAAGACTCGTTTGATAGTAATGTCTCCCCTGCTGATGGTAAGCGCAATCGAAAAGCTGTCAAGAAATCGGTTAAAAAGAAGATGCCAGTGGTTTCGAAGCGCAAGAAAGTAAGTTCAACTTACACTCCAATTACATTAATGATGTTTGATTGCTAATGGACCTCTACTCTATATTACCTTCCAAGGCTAAGAACTTCAAATTACCTCAAAACATAAACCCTGATCAAGACTCTGATATTGAAACACCTCGTTCAACCGTCAATACCGAGGTTGACCAATTTGACGGAGTGAAAGAATACTTTTCCAATATGTACACCAAAGAAGTGGTATGCCTCACTTTTCATTTATGTTTCTTATTTTTTTTGTTTTAGATTTCATGAATTTGTTTCAATTATCACCAAACTGACATTTTTCAACCACCACTAACAGAAAGACGGCGAAATCGCCTCGTATCGCGACTGCTTATGGTGTAAAAAACCTTACAAGATCGGTAAGAAGAGCCAGTGGAATCTAAAAGGCCACCGTGATGGTGACGTTGGTCGGCAAGAATGTGAAGGACGGCTCAAGGCGATCGCCGCTGGTGCTAATCTCCCTCCAACGTGGAAAACGAGGCAAGCTGCAAAAGTTGCCGCAGAAGAAGCCGAGAAGTATCAACACGAGAAAGCCGGCATCGAATCTTTCTTGAACTTACCCAAGTTTACGGTTGGTCTCTTCAACATGATCCTCGTCCTATGGCTTCTTCGAAATTCGATCCCATGGCTACGCATGGAAGACCCTTATCTACAGGCCGCATTTTCTCTATGTAATCCAAACGCAACACTTTGGTCGGCGTCGTGGTCGGCTCGTCGGGCAATGCAGTACTTTGAAGAGTTTCGAACCAAGTTGGTTCACACCCTTCAGGTAAACTTTTGATATCTATCTCTTTCATATCAATATATGAAAGAGATTTCTAAGTACTGATCATTGGATTTTGTCCACAGGCCCTCAACTCGAAGATTTGTGTCATACACGACGTATGGACCACCAAAGGAGGGAAACGAGCTTTTATCGGGGTTGCGGTTTCTTACATAGACGAAGACTGGCACTTTCATGTCACTCACCTGACATTGAAGCTAATCGCATGGAATCATTACGGCGCGTTACTAGCTCGGCCTGTAGGAAAGTTTCTGATTTGACATGGTCTTCATAAAAAGATAGGTTTCCATATCTTTTTCTTTTATCTTTTCCTTACTCAAATTTAACAATAATTGAACTAATTTCATGTTTTCCTTAATTATACATGATAGCGCAGACCACGGACTCAGGATCAAGCAACCCCATTTTAGCAAAAGAACTTCAAAAGATGTTCATGGATTGCGATGACCCAATCTTCTGGGACTCATCATGGAATCAAATACGATGCTACTGCCACAAGCTAGCTTTGACAGTCAAAGCCGGACTGGAAACAATTGGATTAGGTGATCATGGTAGAACAAAACCAACGATTCCATCTGGAAAAAGGCTTCGTCTACTCCTTCCTGACGATCATCTCCCTGCCCCGAAGATCGTGATGGATGATGGCACCGTAGTAGATGAAGATGGCGACATGTTAGAAAATGGCGATAGTGAAAGTGAGGAGGGTGTGCAAGTTGAAGCAGGCAAGGATATCGAAGCCAGCGATGATTCCGAAGATGATGAGACGGCACCCGACTACAAGCTCCAGAAGCCAGATGCAGCTCTCTTACCTCGGGCAGTAACAAAAGTAAGTTCACTTGATCCTCTCACCACAAACACAAAATGATTCATTAACTGATTTGTTGATTGCTGAAGGTACGAAGAACCAATAAATTGATCACTTCCAGTGCACCACGACTTAATCATTTCAAGACTTGTGCAACTCAGCTGGGATATGTAGGTGCAGGTCTGATTGCTGCGCATGGACAACGGTGGAACATATGGTTAGACGCCCAAACTCGCTTGTGCAAAGCGAAATCAGTAAGTATTATTGGGTTTTTTTTATTTGGCTATATATTGATATATTGTTTGGTATCTAGGTGATTAATTTCATGATCAATGAAGATCAGGAGGGCTTCTATGAAGGTATTACTATTACTCCTGATGAATGGAAGGCTATCGAGGCTTTGAATGAAGTTTTGGGTGTGAGTATTTTTGTTTTCATCAACATTTTCGAAAGTAATCTTTCTCTGATTTTGCCCTTATCTCTCTTTCAAATTGTTCATTTTGCAGTGCTTTCTACGATCGACAAAGAAAATGGAAGGCGACGGGCCAACCGGTGCATCTGTTCTGTTTCAATACTCAGGTTTGATATCGGTTCTTGTCAACATGAAACAAACAACGCCGCATCAAGGCTTATCCGTCATGATCGGTGGAATGATCAACCAGCTTTGTGAATACCAAACCGAGTCACTTCACTGTGACCCTATTGTGATGGCCACGATTCTCAATCCGAGACTTCGACTCGAATACTTCAAAAATAAGTATTCCGATTACGCGGCTCGCGCTGAGGACTTATTCCGCCAGACTTTTTCTCAGTACGAGAAAAATAATCCACTATCTGCATTGAAGACTACCCCTGAGGCCAACCATGAAACTGATTGGCCTTTCGATCCACTTGACGAAACCAACGTTTTTGGCACTTCGGCTACGGTAGTTTTATCAAGTGATGACGAACTTAATCAGTACTTCTTGGGCATGCATCCATGCGAGAGTGACATGGATATCCTGGATTGGTGGCGAGTAAGTATAAATTTAATGCACTGCCACCTCTTTTCTTTATGTAGCATGGCTGACTTCATCATCTACCGCAGCGCAATCAAATGCGATTTCCCAAAATTGCCAAGCTGGCTCGTGATTTTTTGGCATGTGTAGGATCTTCTTGCGCAGTTGAAAGGACCTTTTCAACTGCGGAAATCGTATGTTCCAATCGACGTGGTGGTTTAACTTCAAGATCAATTGAGCGAGCTGTTGGGGTCTGTCAATGGCTCAAACAGAAGTTTGTCCCAGATGGTGAGCTCGGAAAGGCAGTTGTAGCTGTGGAACAGCTGATTGCAGGTCTGAAGAAGAAGAAAAAGGTAGCAAATGTGTAGATTATTTAATCTACTTTCATTTTTCATTATCATTGTCTCTCAGATTTTTTTTTTTATATTTCGCTCTGATTATCTCCTACAACAAGTTTTGTACAAGTATTGTGTGTGCTTTCTCATGGGTATACTTGTTCCCATTTTTTTTCCCTCGTAATAAAAACAAACCGCACTTTTTCTCCCCTGCGCTGCGCTGTACTGCGCTGTCGACAGCGCTAGGGAGCTCCTTCTTTTCAACCACTGCGCGGCTTCCGCTGCGCTGCGCAGTGTTCAGTGCCCCTTCAACAAGCCCAGCGCAATTTTTGCGTAAAGTGCGCTGCACTGCGCTGGGGACGGGGGTTGACACCACAAATCCTACTAACCACACCCCACTTTAGCACGCAAAAAAGCATTCCTGCAATCACTTTGCAATATTGTTGAGTACATACAAGCTCTGAATGGTTGTAAGAGCATTTTACTATAGGTAGATCTGAATGCCAGCTGATAATGTAGTCAATTCAGTTGAAAAGTGATGATGATAAATATTATACTAAGTGCATACATAGAAACATGGTTGATCAAACAAAGCCTTAGGCTTTCAGTTCCCCAAGAGGTCATTTTGAAAGACACAAAAAGGAAAGGTTTTGTTGACCTACCTTGGTATCTGAAAAGGAACCTTGTTCTCCACTATATCACCCTTCTTGGATGTAATCAGAGTCTACAAGATAATATCAAGAACTGAAAAGTTACCTATTCTAATTACATATCTAGCAGATGGCATCTGTGGATGAATGGAAAATCAGAAGCAAAGGGATATGAATCATGATCTCTTTTTTACTCTGATGAGGCCTTCAGCTTGAATAGACTTTCAGGCTTCAATGTATGTATCTCCAAAGCGGTTCAGGAGAGGTTGAAATGACATAAAATGTTCAAATCTCTTGATTGTTCAGTTCTTTCCTCAAGAGTGTTGACTTTAAAAACTGTTTGTGTCTCATCTGTTTGTGACAATTCAATATGTAACAATATGCTTGTAGACAGGTCCAATGCTCCTGTAATTTCCGTATGTATCACAGTCTACAGACCATTGACATCTGGATCGAATTGAAGTCATCGTTCAACTCAACATACCATTGGCATCACCCTCTCGATATCAGGACTCCGTTCAATTATTTATACATCTTATCAAATCGTATTCGCTAACAGATGAATATGGGTGCTACCGGATCCAAGTCTAGCTCGTCTTCCGGTTCTCAAAACGTTGGATTCAAAGTCGAAAATGATGAACAAGTTTATTTTAAAATCGGTAACCCAGTCCAACTCGATCAATCATTAATTGACCGGGTACGTCAGATTCAATAAAAAGAACCCTTATTCACACGACATAAGATCTTGACGAATTGATGGTAGCATTTCTAAACTTGATTCTCAAACTCAAAGCTAGCAGAACCATCAACAGAACCGAACCCAAGTCGACAAATCAATTTAGATGAATCCGTCAAAAACAAGCTAAAAGCAGATTTAAAGAATTTAAAGAATTTAGAATCAGAAGTCGAATCAAAAGTTTCAAAAGCTTTTAAAGAACAACTTGGAATTTCAAATCATCAATCAGATCCATCAAGTTCTTCTAGTGCAAAACTTATGAAAGATTTATCTAACCTTCAACAAAAAGTGGAAGAATTTAGAGTCCGGAATTCTTCTGGAATGTGGCCTGAGATCGTTTCTGCTCGTACTTCTATCGTCTCTTGTTTATCGTTAGTTTGGATTTTGTTTATTCTCATTCTTGCTCTGACCTACAATATTGAATTTATAAATTTAACTGATTCTTAATCTTTGAACCGAAATAGAAAAAATCAACACCAAACTCTAAATTGTGGCGAAGAAGTTGAAAGTTTCAAGCAGCTGGTCCATAAGCTTGAGAGTGTAAGTCACATTTACTTTCAAACTTTAAAAATTTCTGATAATCAAAAGCATGAACTAATTTCCCTCCAATTGATTCAATTCCCACCAAAAGGAATACGTAGGTTCTTTGAGGCCTTAGTTGGTATACCTTTAATTTTGAAATGTCCTACAATTGTAAATTTTTCAGCGTACAAGCACTTTGTATATCTGAGAAATTGGGGACGTCAGGATGTTTGGGGCTGAGTACAATAACGTGTGACTTTGTAATCTGATGCAGTGAATAAAATTAGATGTTAGACTTGATTTGGGTGACCCAAAAGTAAGAACATAATGATAAATTCATAACTCCTTGATCTATCACCTTCACCAGATTCTTCAGGGGTTGAAACTTTATTGGAATTAACTATAACAGGTCAGGGCTAGAGAGCTTCAGTTTTGGCTCTAAACAAGGATTGAAGCGTGAAAAGTATTGATGAAATTGATTTGTAGGCTCAGAGTCAACATGAACTCAGTTCATGTCTCCTCTTTTTTTTAAAAAAGTGTGATTTTGCTTGATTGTATATTACACTAACTAAACTATTACATAGGAGACTAGTGCACCAGAAAATACAATCATCTACACCATGCCCGTCCCCCATGAGCACGTCGATGTGCTCACACGGAGAGTTGTGTAATAAATTTGAACGGATCTTTATTCAATTTGTCTCTAGCAAATGCAAATCCTTTGTTAATAATAATAGACAATCAAAAATGTACCGTTTGTCAATGGAACTATGAACAAAGGAGCCCATTTAACACTCTTGCTGTCTGAACCTCTTCACAAAGGCAATTGTATGCTTAGCTCTCAGACCTGTTTGTAGGTTATATCCACCCTCTACGGAAATTGATTGGTGTGAGCACGTCGACATGTTACCTCAAAACAGACATGGTGCTAGTTGGTTCAAGAATTAAAGTTGTCTGTATATTGTTACACAATTGCAAAGTTATCTTCTTTTTTTTGAAAACAGAGAGTAACAGTGACAATTTAGTTTGCATACTCATCCCCAATGTAAGGTGGAAGGTAAGGAGCCCAGGGATTGTTTGTTCTGTCGGGGATGTTTACCATTTGCGATGTTTCTCTTGGAATTTCCTACAAATGCAGGGATTTGAGCAACAGTGACAGTTACACCAGGGGGGGTCCTGACCGGCGTGTGTTGGTCATATGAGTCCGGCTGCAGGCAAACGTCCCCTACGCAGTGAAAGGTGGTTTCCATGTGGTCAGTGGGGCGACAAATACTCCTGGATGTGGAGGCGTTGTCGTGCTCAGCCCACAAGCAGACACGATGAGAAGTTCATGAGTACTGAGTATGAGTATATACTCAACTGATACTCACTTTGTACGGGTTTACAGGGCCAAAAATAGGCAAAATTATTGTGCTGAGATAATCCTTGGCTAAAGAAGCCAAAGAATGGTACTTGCTGAGGTGCTCATGTAGAATAGAGTAAAGTCAGCTATCTACAGGTGAATGCATGAAAGAAAAATGGACAATCACTCGACCAAACCAGAGCACATTTTGGATCCATGAGTTTGTCCAGATTGTCAGAGGTAAGAGGGTCTAAGCCTGAAAGATATTGATCTAACTCTCCCAAATTATTTGAAGTGTTGGCGTGTTTGTACAGCTGAAATACTTTTGCCACCTTCTGTTTGACTGAGTTTGATTTCATCATGTTTGCTCAAAAGAGCAGAGGCTTCAGAATTGATTTCTTCTGGATGTTGAATGAATCAAGATCAAAGTAGATCTTCAGCATGTTTGGCCATTATGTCTTCTTCTCCAAATGTGAGACCAAAGCAGCCAAGTCTGAACCTGGGGTGAGGGATGGTCCCAAGAACAAGAGAGTCACAAGCTGGGGCTTTGTCTATGTATATACAAAGTGGCTTTTTGAAAAATTGGATTCATCATGGGGTGAAATTGATTGTTGTCTGCAAGAGATTCCAGGCAATCAGTGGGAGAATTGATAAGTTCTGCATACTCATGTGAAACCATACATCCAGTCACCATGTCTGTCTGGTGTTTGCCCCTTGAAAAGCACACACAAGTCGCCTTTGTGCCTCAAAGGCAGTCCATGTGCGCTTGTTGTCAAGAGACTGCCACAAGGTCCTGATGAGTAGGGCCATATCCCCTCATTTTTTGACACAAGTCACGCAAGGGCTGTTGTTTCAAACAGTGATTAGCTGGTCTGATAAATCAGATTCAAAATCAAAGATGGTCACACTATATAAAATTCATGAATGACTTCCTGCTCGAGAGACTCCCAATCACCAACACTGAAGACCAGCTCCTCCATGTTTTGCTGCATTCTTTTGAAGACATTGTTTCTTGGCTTGGACCTTGGCAAGATCAACCTTCATTGTTTAATCAATAATCTTGAGGATGCAGTGAGAGAACTTCCTACATCAGATTGATTGTAATTTCATCATGAAAAGAACTGCCAAAGTACTTACATCTTGAGCAGCATACATATGTTCCTGTTGATGCAAATCAATATTTCATTGCACACCATACTCAGCAAAAAGAGCAAGGAAATGTAGTTGTTTATCTTCTTTATGTGTATGCATTCTTTGGAACACCAGGTCTTCTGAACAATGCCAACATACTTAATCAAACATCTCTCTTTGCTGATTTTCTCACTAGTTCAGCTTGTCTTTCTTTAAAGTTCATAAATTGATACTTGGCTTGTTCAGGTAAAGTCAAATTCAACTTTGTAGTGAATGGACACCTGTACAAACATCTCATAGATGGCATCTATCCAAACTGGCCAACAATCATCAAAGCCCCCTGTGATTGAGAAGCTACAGCTCAAGAGGCTGCTCAAAATTATGTTGAGCATGTATACTTGGAGTGACTCAGATGCAATTTGAATTCCTTCAAATACCATGTCACATGTGGCAACTGGTAGATATGCATGTAGTTATGATGTGTTGCATTTTTCTGTGCAACATGATAGTGGGGGATTGAGGCTCACTAGGAAACCTTATCCTGAATTCATTTATCTAATAAACACCATCATTTTCTAACTAGTTTTTTTCAATTTCATACCCCTTGTAAGAACATTACAAGTGAATCCAGGTGTATGATTCCCAATCAGGAAAATTTCCCAGCTTTTCAATCACTAGCGGTGGAAGAAAAATCCCATGTCCATCAACCATAGCATGCAGCTGCAGGCCCAATCAATGTTCAAAGATTCCAAGCATAGAGAACGTGAGATTCTAATAAATATGATATAAATTGGACTTTAATGATGAACAAATACTTGAAACTCATCTTAAAACACACAAATTACCTCAAAAGTGGCCTTACAACTTTTTTTTATAAAATGATTCATGCATATATATCATACCAAAAAATAAACAATGCATACTGGGTGAGTAAATCCTTTGTGATTGACATATAACCCACTGCCTTAGGTCTGTACAGTAAACCATCAGTTTAATGACCTTTTCTTACACCCATCTACTAGTGATTGATACTCTAAATGTACAACTTATATCCATTAATAAAAACCTCTCATGTGTTAGTGTTATAAACCAAACCCAACAAAAGTTAAAGAATTTCTCAATTATTACCCCAAAAAAATCAAGTTATGTACTTCAAAAAACCAAAATTACATCAAAAAAAGCTTACATTATGTATTCAGAATAAAAATCTTTTAAACTAAACTTATGTCAAGAATAATTCAAGACCAAAAAACACAAAAAAACAAATAACACAATCATTATTGATGTATAAGTTTATATACTTGTATCTATATACACCCACTTCATTTTCATTTTCATTTCTCCGTCTCCTTCTCATTTTCATTTCTCATTCTCATTCTCATTCTTGTTTTCATTTTCATTTTCATTTTCATTTTCATTTTCATTTTCATGGTTGTTTTTTGAATTCAAGTCAATTCTCATTTCATTCCAAAACCTCTTTCCCTTTTCCTTTTCCATTGTCGTTTCCTTGAATGTTCTGTATGCCTTCATTCTTCTCTGTTTGTTCAATTTCACATACTTTAATTTTGTCTTTGTCTTCATCTTTGTCTTCATCTCGATTAAGGTCTTCATACTTCTCTTCATCTTCATTAAGATCTTGATGATCATGTTGATGTTGAAGTTGCTGATCGAGTTGAAGTTGCTGATCATGTTGAAGTTGATGATCATGCTGTAACTGAAGTTGATTCAAATGATGCTGATGAAGTCTCAACCCATGTTCAACCGGAGCAAACGACCAAATCCTAAAAAAAGAAAAAACCCCAATTCTCAATTCAATTGAAATCCATCTATCTATAAAAAGAAAATCGATTTAAAAAAACTTCACAATTACATACCTTACTTCTCCATCATCTCCTCCACTAATGATCTTATCATCACTTAATCCAATCGTCATCACCGCTCCTCTGTGTCCTACGATCGTATGAATACATTTCCCTGTGATCCTATCCCAAATCTTTAATGATCTATCATGTGAACCACTATAAAAACCAAAAAAAAACAGATTTCAAAAAACCGTTTGATTTTTTCAGGAGAGAGATCAAAGTTACCTAACCACTCTTAATCTATCAGCATCAACATTCCAAACCCCTTGAATATGTCCAAACATAGTTCTCCTACACCTTCCCTTCTCCAAATCCCAAACCTTTAAACAATTATCCAAACTACCAGAAACCAAGACCGGTTTTTTACCCCTCAAGACTCCGTTCCCAAAGATCGGTTCAAGTTGATCTTCATTACCATCTCCATTCGTTTCGACTTGTTCATCATTCTCAACTTCATCTATGGTAATCAGTTTAATAGATTGGACTTGGGCCATATGACCTTCTAAAACCCTTACTGTCTCTCTTCGATCTAAATTCCAAACTTTTATTAATCCATCATCTGATGCTGAAAATAATAATTTACCTGTTGGATTAGGAGTTGAAGAAGTTGAGGGTGATGGGGTTGGACCGGTTGAAGTGGTTGTAGAATGGATTGGATTGGATGGTGACCATATCTCCACTGAATTCACCCATTCTCGATGGCCTCTTAGAACGAATCCTCCACCGGTTTTAAAGTTCCATATTCTTATTGTTCCATCCGCACTACCACTCTATCAAGCAAAAGAAAAGAAAAAAAATGCAAAAAGTTAAGAGAATCAGTTAAGTTGAATTAAAGTTACAAGAGATTCGTAAAGAATGGAAAGACGAACCGCCAAGATTTCTTCATCAAACTTTAAACAAACCACACCTTCTTCATGAGCCTGAATACTTCTCATACACTCACCCGTTCTCCAATTCCAAATCTTAAGGTTCCCATCCATAGCCCCAGTGATCAATTTACTCTTATCGAATTGTAAACATCTGATCCCTCTAGTATGACCTTTTAAAACATTCATAGTTTCTTTAGTTTCTAAATTCCATACTCTTATAGTTCGATCCCAACTACCGGTCATCAAGATCGGCCATGATGGTGATGTGAAGTGTTCTTCTAGTTGTAAACAGGTGATCGAATCTGTATGTCCACTTAGGATTGTCTCCTCATAGATTCCTTTGCGCCAGTTTCGTTCTAGGGCTAATCTTTCGGTATACACCATCTTCCATGGTTTGGTAGGTGTACGACATGTTGGGGTGGGAATCGGATTAGGAGGATTTGGGGATCGGATTGGGTTGGTGAACTTGGTGGAAGTTGTGGTGGAAGTAGAAGCAATCAGATCGGTCTCGCCATCATCTCTTTGACAAATCCGTTTGTTTGGATGTAAATGAATCGAATCTGAGGTCTGATCGTGAGTTTCTTTACTTTTGATAGTTGATGTGGATGGATCCATCCGTTTGCGTTTTTCCATCAATGGTAAACCCCAACCACATTTCGTACATTTCTTTTCAATATGTTGTTCACACATTAATCTCCAAATCAAATCATCATCCGACAATTTTTTCCAAAGCCTTGAAACCTGTGCCGATTTACCCAAACTGATTGCATCAACATAACACAAAATCTTTAAACTAATCTCTTTAGGTAACCTACTAAAAGGATCAATTCTACAGACTTTCTTTAATGAATCTGTTAAGAATCGGAGTTGGGATGGACAACAGATTGTGAGTAGACCGCTTAGGATTAGTCTACGACGTTGGGTGTTTGAGGATGAGAAAAGTCCCCAGGCTGTGTTGATGGCTTCTTGATCGGATTCTGGTAAGGTTTCGATCTCCGCTTGGAGTTGTCGGTTCGTGCCTTCGTTCGCCATTCTTTGATGACGTGGACATAGTTTGGCACAGTCTCCTCCCCCGGGTTTTCCATTTACCATGCCTGGATGGATTAAATGTGAAGATTGATGATCTGATACTCCGAATGCACTAACTCTGTAATTTCCTGATGAAGTTTGATTCATATGGTGTTGGTTTTGAGATTGGTTTGAGATTGAGATGGTAGATGATGATGATGGTTGATTGAAATCGATGGATGTAGTACTAGTGTTATTGGGTATAAAGTTAAATGGGTTTGGATTGAGTAAGAAATCAGGTGAATTGATTTGTTGAAGTGGTAGTTGAACATGGTTGTTGTTGTTGTTTTGAATAGTATCAGTAGTAGTAGTAGTAGTAGTAGTAGTATCCTTAGTGATGAGTTGATTGTTTGACTGATTTGATGTTCTCATCTTGAATGAAAATCAAAACTACTTTTGATTTCGATATTTTGGTTTATGGTGCTTTGGTTTTGGGATTTTGATTTTCGATTTTTTTTACATTTTATAGTAAATTTAATTTTAATTTTTCTCTGACGTAACTTCAACTTTCGATCACGTCATATCATTATCACTATCACTCTATCATGCTATCACTCTATCTATAAACTATTTTAAAACTAAGAGCATCCGCAGCCGTTTGGTTTAAAATTGGAGTTAGTTCTAACTTAACTAAGTCCCTGAGAGCATCCACTATGATTAGGGTTTTTTATTGTAAATTTTGCGGTCCTTGATCGCAAGAATTGATCATGCGTGTTGTAGCTAAGGGTACGTTTGGTAGCGATTATTTTTGGCGATTATTGTGAATAATAGCGATTATTTTGCAAAATAATCGCTGTTAAAAAAAGATGTTTGGGACCACTTATGGTACCCAGAAATAAACTCCTTCCCCGTCCCAAAAGGAGTTTAAAACGGGACTTTGGATAAACGCCAAAAGGGAGTTTATCAGTGCAATAAACTCCCTTTTGTACTTCACAAAATTTCATCTCAAAAGACTTCAACCCTCCTCAATCGATCCAATATGTATTCACTTCATAAGATGCTTGTTCTTTGACTCAATCAACATCTTCAACACTACACCATCATACTCAAGACTCACAAGCCAATCTTTGCTTCTACTCCTTGCTTTCTGTGTAAAAAGTTGTCTTTTGTGATTGTACAAATGAAATCTTGAAAACCAATTTTGATTGAAGGAACGAGTTATCAATCGTTCAATTTCCAGTCAATTTTGCAATTTCAATCAATCGGTCAATTTTAAAACAATTTTTCAAAACCAATCAATCATTCAACTTCATTCTATCAATCTCAATCAGTTGTTGAACTTCAAAAAATCTCAAAACAAATCACTCTTGAAAGATGAGACAAATAGGAAGTGGTGGAGAGTGTTGAATTTGGTGGGACATGTTTCTGTTATTGCAAGCGTGTTTGGGCAAAAGATTGTCGGATGGGAACAAAGGTTGTATCATATGATCATTACGTGTATCGGACATCGCCAGAGGATATCCATATGGGTGGATGCAAAGTGGTAGAATGTGAAGTGAGCCAAGCTGAGCTGAGAAACCTTCAAAGAGAGGTGACTATGTACATATAGATACGTCTGGTTAGGATTTTCAACCAAACGTGATTTCCTTCAATGTACCCTAAACAGAGTTTATTTGATGAAAAATCAATTTGAACAATAAACTCATTTGCCCCGGGGCAATGTACCTGGGGTCAAACGGAGTTTACAATTCGTAATCGCAACCAAACGTACCCTAAGTTGTTAACCACATGAAATCCACTGTGGGATGATGTGAAGTAGGATTCAACTACAATAATCTGTTCTTAAAACACTTTACACACTATGGCAAAGTCAAGACTCAAACTGAAGCATCTTACCACACCTCACCCAGCTCACTTCTATGCTGATGACTACCTTGGTGACCAGAAAGAACCAAAATGATGGCTTCAGGTGTTGACAATGAGCATTGAGCTTTCTCACATCTTGTTTGATCTCGGGGAAATCAATTGCACGGAATCACTTTTTTTTTAAAAAAAATGTGTTTTTTTTAGCAAGTTCAGAGTAAACAGCTACCATCAACGAGCTGAGATTTTGAGGGATGAGGGAAGATTTTGAGTGAAGGTGGTGAGTGCAGAGTGGGTATAGGAATCTCAGATTCCTGATCAGATCAAACAACAGTTTATCAGTCAATAATCTATAGAGGAGCAAATGATCCGGAGAGACAATTATGGAGATAAAGTGTTTTTGATAGAAGAAGTTTTAATGATGAATGAATAAGAAAAACTTCCTCAGATCAGGAATTTGATAGCAACATTCAGCGGTACAATATGTGGTTAGGTTAAGTGAACAAATGTAGTGAGTAAAGTCTCTGGACAAAATACTAAGTTCATAACACACACATAAGTTAGAAGAGAAAAAGATAAGTGTTATGAAATATATCTAATATGAAGTATTTGGTTCCAACAGTGGGATGGATACAGATAGATCATTTGATGGCTGTTGACCAATTTGATGCGCCAAAAGTCTATGATAAATCAAGTCGTAGGCTTGCGTAGATTTGAACAAGGGGAGTGCAAGATTTGACGCAGTTGTACAAACCGCATGTCTGGAACAGGTCCATAGTGGACCTGTCTGGAAATCACATTGTTCACGCAACCATAGTGGATGCTCTGAGAGCATCTGCAATCATTTGCATTAAATTTGGCGTTAGTTAACCCAAAGTTAACAATCTTTAGCTGGGGTCAACTAATTTCAAGACAAATCCCACAGTCGTTGGTGTCAAACAACCCTGTGCCAGCAGCGGGGCACAACAAAGGCTTTTCCGGCTGTGTTGCTCCGCAACACGTAGCATACAGGCCACAACCCATGTTATGTTGCTCCTAGCACCGCAACATGAAATAGGGAAGCCGAGTTGCGCGCCGGCTCACCCGTTGCGCGACGCAACAAGCGCAACAGTGCCAAAAAGCCTCAAAAACCGGCGCTTTTGTGGACCACAACACAACAAGTGCTGTTGCGGTCAGAAAAAAACATCAATTTCAAGGACTTCGTTGTGCGTCTGGGTGACCCGCAACAATTATATAGAGCTTGCGCGTTGGTGCGGCGTGTAGTTTCCGCAACGTACCAGCAGCGCAGCGCGCAACAGCTGCGTTGCTGGCCCAGGGTTGTGTCAAAACTGGATTAGCTAACACTTAACTCACTCTTCAAAGCCTGGTTCCACAGTGGCTGGCACTAGGCAAGAGCTAAGTCAATCAAATGATAATCGATAATCAATCACAGCATGATGTCAAGATACATCCAAATCAACTCGATCCTCAAAAATGTAGCCTTAAAGTCTTTAAGATATCCAGTTCATTTCAAGTTTCCTTCCTACATAGGTATAATCTATTGAGTGCAATTACAATCCATCAAAAAAATAAAGAAAATAAAGAAAATAAAATTATTCCATCCTTGCTACTTGTTTATCATTCAAGAAAAGATAAATGAAATAAAACTATTTCATCCTTCCTACTCGTTTATAATCTTATGAGAAAGATGAATAAAACAAAATCAATCCTTTTTGCCACTTGTTTATAACCTAATGGGCTGTTAAACAATGGTAAAAAAACAATCCAGGTTGATTGAGAGGTTGGCCGAGTGGTTGATTGTGTGGTTGATTGTGTGGTCAAGGTTGAGTTAGTGGTTGATTGTCCTGAAACTTTGAAGTCGGTGAGTGGGTAGAGGGCAATGGAAGAAGGATGAAGTGTGGTGGTGTGTTTTTGAGGGCACTGAGTTAGCTAATGTGTTGATAGGCTGGGATAACTTTGTCCCAGCCTACTGATTTTTTGTCGCAAAGCTAACCAACCATTGGTTAAAATTTGACCATTGTAGAAATTTCAAAATTGGTGAGTTAAATAGTTAGCTATTCCCGCAACTTAACCCGACAATTGCAGATGCTCTGACAGGAGTCGGCGCCAGAAGGTGTCAAGCGAGTTGTTGAGCTGTCCAAACTCCTGCAGGGACTTACAGATTATCAACACGCAGTGGCTTGAGCAGAATTCTCATTTTGGTGGGACAATCTTTGTTCCTCAACTACGTCCATCAGACCTCGGCCAAAACACTTGAGGCAAAGAGATTGCCTATGCGCTGAAAAACAGCATGTCTTGTACATGTATTTTTTTCCAAGGAACTATCCTCCTTTGTTTTATATATTGTTTTGAAGTTTGGTGTGGTTGGGGTGTAAAAATGTGTAATCAAAATGCAGTTTTGAATCCACTTTGAGGCTGAAGTAGTCTTGAGGAGAGAGATTGAAATCTTCTTGCAGAGCGGCTGCACCTTAATCATCTTAGTTATTTGAGGATCTTACATTCACAACTCTGTCTAAATCACTCAAGATCATCAAGTTAAACCATGTTGACTCAAAGCAAATCATCTGGACTTTTGACTATGAACAACAAAGAGACTCATCTTCCAAAGACCAGTTCTGGGTGGCTTACCATATGTCGAAGTCTTTTATCTGCAAAAAAAGAAGATCATGCAAAACGCTCAATTGAAATATTTAATAGCGCTTATGGTGTGGATTTGAAAAAATTACAATCAGATGCAGTTTTATCTTTGATGGAAGAAAAAAACACCTGCCTGCTCGCTGGCACAGGTTTTGGAAAATCCAGGGTACCCAAGCTGTTCTATCGCCTATTTCCAAAGAGCAAGAACCCACTGGTTTTAGTCATCAATCCACTTGATGCATTGGGCAATAATCAAGTGGGTTCTCTTCCTCATATGTGATACTCTGGCTCCTATCTGATCAAATCATCCAGGTGGAAGAAAAAGCCCCGGTGGGTATTGCAGCAGTCAACCTCACCCAGTCAACCTTCACCAAGTTGGTTGCAAAAGATATATTGGCAGGAAAATATCACTTGCTATATCTGGTATGTCTGAAACCTCTATGATTATTGTCAGCCAGGGCATAAGTAACCTAAGTAACTTATCTCCTGGCTAACATACAAAGACCTTAATACCACATGCAAACACATAAGAACTACACAAGAATGCTCATACTCGAGTAAGATTCTTCCTTTCTCATAATATTTCATAATTATCCTTTGCTCTTTTCAATTCATACATTGTTTAAGTTCTATACATTCTTTTTTAATCTTAATTAATAATCAGGAGTCATGTGAAAGTGGTACTGAATTAATTAAGGAAGTTATAAACTCCTGAAGGAAGTTTGAGTTTCCAGTTCTGATTCTTGATTTGGAGTGATGACCCAACTCAAGTCTCAATACATCTAAAACCTGCCAGATAACAACATAAGGGGATTGTTGTCTGATGGTCTGGGAATTTGTATAACTGGATTGGGTGAATGACTGACTTAGTTATTGGATGACACTTGAGAGGAGGAATTATTGCGTTTGAGGAAAAGCTTGATTTGAATTACACAAATTAGTCATGACAGCGGAATTCCTAAAAGGCGTCTCATACCTATGTAAAACAATCAATAATATTACAAACATCTGTGTGCGCTTTTGGAGTTGGAATAGGTATAAAACCCTTGTTGTTTTTCTACTTTCTTTTTGTTCTTTATCTTTTGATCAATCAATTTAATCAAGCATTAGTTTACAAACTGCTTCCAAGCTACCACCGCGTCCATATTACTCCAATTACCTTTTAGATTAATCTTTAAAACCTCTTTGGTTAGTAATAGTCACGCTCTGCGCTTCCGCCTTTGTTACTCTCTTATTTGATCACAAGTTGTTAGATCAACTTTCATATCTTTCTGAACATTTTATTGTTCCACTTACTAGTTCAATAAGCGTGCTTATTGACAATTATCATGTGATCAAACTGATTTTGATGGGTGGATGCTTTACTTCTTTCATTACTTATTTGGATAGAGCCCGGAGATATTTCTCAATAGCCCTATGTTCAAAAGATTGTATTTCAACTCGGATTTCCAGAACCGGCTAATACTCAAAGTTGTTGATGAGGCTCATTTAATATACTTATGGGGGTTGGTGGCAAGTGGAACTGCACGTCATCTATCAAGTCATACTGGGTGGCAAGATCACGGAATCTTTTGACCTTCTTACGGAAACCTGTGTGACATGTTTATGGCTACGGAACATGCTCCGGTCCTTCTGATGTCAGCCACCTGTTGTCCTGTAGTTCTCAAGGGTATAAAGGACAGCTTTAAATGGAATAATGATGATTTAGTTGTGCATAGAGGGGAACTGGTTTGACCCAAAATACGCATCATACGAGTGTCTCTGAAATCTACACTTTCAAGTGCTGAGGATATCAAGGGGTTCTTCTCACCTGCCTCTCAAGTCACAGCCTCAGATATTCCACCAACTTTGATATACTCAGGTAAAAAAGTGGTACTTACAAGACAATGAGTGCCTTAAATGAAGCACAACGGGTCCCTGAAGATACCTTGAATGGACTCAGTGACTGCGCTTGTTGTTTCACCTCAGCAACTGGACCTCGAGATAAGATTGACCGTTGTCGAGATTTTGGTGAAAGCGTGTTTCCTGTGATGTGCTGTACAATGGCACTCGGACTAGGTCAGAACTGGACAAGGTTTCGGCGAGTCCTTGTGATGGGTAAAGGTGACCCAGCGTCCATTGGACAAATGATCGGTCGGTGTGGCCGAGACCGCCGACCTGGCCTGGCGGTTTTGCTAATGGAGAAGGTGAGAAAGCCTTGTAATGAAGGTAGTAGAAGTTCAAAGGTGGCTATCACATTGGTTCAGTCTGAAGATGCTCGCCAGAAGGCGCTGCAGGAGACCAATGTTTGCCTCCGAGTAGCATTGTCTGTTGATAACCTGTGAGTACTTTAACATTGTCTGTGGCTCACAAGTCCCAAACTGATATGATCTTGTTCTCCTCATAGCCTTGGTTACATTCTGATGTCTTTAACTGACTCGGGATACCTCAAAGAAGTCAAATGACAACAGGAGGCTGGAATGGCCCAATGCCTTTGTTCCAACTGTGAACCAGAGGCAGCACTTTGACTGATGGCACTACAACCTACTCTGACCAACGAAATTTTTAATGAAATGGTCACATCTTGTGAACGGAAGTTTTCTTCCATAGCTGAGCTCAACCCCAAGGGAATTCTACCCACCAAACTCTCAACTGCTTCCAAACATGTTATTTCAACTTTTAACAAAGAAGACCCTATTCGATCAGTAGCTATAATGGTATCACCTCTTAATGGGATTGTAGAATTTTGCGATCATCGATTTCCGGTCTTTAATGACCGGAAAGCTCAATGACCGTAAAAGTCTATTTTTCCCGGGGTAATCTTTTTTTTACAGACCTAGTGCTTTTCAGAATGTTTGCAAAAAATAACCCCGCAAAAAAAAGGACTGAAAGTTACCTTCCTGTACCTAGTTTTTTTAATTTTGCAACCTAATCTTTGCATCCCATGTTCATTGCAAAAGATAAACGTTGCAAAAGTACAAGACTTGGCCCTATTCTATACTTTTACAACTCATGTCTCACCGACATTTGAAGTCGCTGCAAAGTAAACATCTGAAAAGTAGATAATATAGCACAAAATACTTAATTTTGTGATCCAATCAAAAACAACCATTTCCAATCCAACCAGATTGATGAAGCACGTACGTATTACCAATGCAGGGCGTAGGATTGACGCCGTACCACAACCAAAACAAAGTGGCAGAGCGTAACAGACAGGCCAAGCCAAAGTCTCCTCAGGCCACTTTGATGTTGTCAGCATGATCAAAGATGACATGATTCGACAAGGTGCTTTTTCTTGTCAAATCATGTTGTTTTATTTCAATTGTATCCTTTGAATTCCTTAATTTCTCCCAAACATCACTCTTTTTTTTCCTTTTGCTATTGTCGTTTACCACCAACATGAGTGACTCACTCAGTAACTGTGAGGGCCAAGAAGAACTACATTCCATCATAAGCGACTCTGACACTTATGATGAAGACAACCAACATACACAAACAGCGACTCTGACAAATTTTAAGCGGACAAAAACAATTTTGGAGAAGACAAGCAAAGCTCTGAGACTCATGAACGAGAAACTGGAAACGCCAAAGAAGATTACAAAGACTTCAATGTAGCTTTTGATAATGAGAAATTCCCTGCTAAAACAAAACGTGAAGATTCTGGGACCCCCATTGTTCCATTTCCGCCTCCAAAGTCTCAGGAAACCAATCCGCCAAAGTCCAAGAAAACACAATCATCCAAATCTTCCAATTTGTCCCAGCCAGAGAAAGAGGGTCACAAAGGCATTGTTGTGTTTCCGCCTCCGAAGTCTCAGGAAACCAATCTGCCAAAGTCCCAGAAAACACAATCATCCAATTCTTCCAATTTGTCCCAGCCAAAGAAAGAGGGTCACAAAGGCAAGAAAACATTCAGCCTGCCTCTGGACCGCCCATCCTTCAAAACATTCATAGACAACAATAATACCCTTGACAAAGAAGGTTACCCATTATTTGCCAATGGAAATACTGTGTTTGTAAGACAAACTGCGGAGCCAAAGATTACAAACTGGGGATCCTTTGGTTTTGCTTATACTTTGTCAGGAGGAGGTAAAAGCAAAGGGCCGGTTGACTGGCAAACAGTCAGATATAGTTGTTTAGGTGTCATAGTATGTGACAGCCTGGTCTGCGATTATCTTGGCTTGCCACCAACATCAGGCCCCAAAACAGTTGAATGGCTGAGCAGGTGAGTAATGGCATTTTTGAATTTCACCCTTTTTTCCACGTTTTGAATTCTCGCCTTGTTGATTTTGTTATTTTATCTGACTGTTTTTATCTTTATATATCTGCTACCTTTTTTTATCTTAGACCGCAGAATTTGTCAACCCCAGGTCGTCAATTCAGATGCTGGCTTGATGCCATGACTGAATGCCTATATGTGATTCATACGGCCCTTTGGTACACAAAGCCAACAGGGAAATCAGAGCATATCTATTCTAAGCTCATGACTCTGTTCTCCTCAAGATCAACCTGGGAAATTGGTCAGGCAGGAAAAATTCGAAGTATCCTGTCAAATGGTCAAAATACTCTTCACGCAGCCATCCGACAAGAGTCATCCATTATGCAAGTAGACATCAAGAAACTTTCTTTTTATTGCAAGGAGCCAGGTCATGTTATAGCTGATTGTGAAAAAAGAGCCAAGAAGGAACTTTGTGAAAGGGAAAAAGACAAAGCAAAATCTACTCATAACATAGATTTAGCTTTGACGCAATTTGCTGAGCTTGATATAGGCTTTACAGGATGATCGGGCCTGGGGGGGTGATTTGCTAGAATCTCTTTTTCTTCTTGTGTAGCTTTTGATGTTTTTACAATTTTTTCTTCTCCTTTTGTTTCTTTCATTGTACACATGTGTCATGGCATTGTTGAGGGGGGGTGTTGTGGCTGAGGGTTTCCAGGGTCTGAGAGGCTGTGTTTCAGCATCAGCGTGGTGGCTATCCTCACCAACACCATGCCTCTATTTCTATATAAAATGTACATAGATGTGGTGTTTGTCCGTGATTTTGATCTTAATCCATTTTAGTTCTCATTAGTGCACCAACAAGGGTAACCTGGCCTATTACAGCTCATACGGGGCTGGGGTGATTACTGGCTTTCAAGAGCTGTATGAGCTGTATTTAGAGGTGGTGTGGCAACAAAAATCAGAAAAATTTTGCAAACATGACAAGAATTTCATGAACAGCTGTAGCTTGCACTCTCATTTTGAGAGCCGGCTCTGTGCTTCCACAGGCCTTCAAGTCTTCTGGACTGTACACTTAGCTTGAACAAGCCCTCTCTGCGCGCCTCGCAGAGGGGCTTGGGACTAATTGTGAGTTCCTGGCACAGAGACTCCACGAGTTAAGTCCACTTATGTAGTTTTTTGCTTTTTCCCGCTTTCCTCACTGATAAAAACAACTTTACCTTGCAGGAAGAGTTGTTCATATTATTGTTCTACACATCCTCATAGCCTCAGATTGTAGACAAACCATCTGATGCGGCCAGAAATGTGGCTTCAACATTCTTACAACACCCGCCTGTATTGTGGTCTGTTTTCAGTGCTTTCTGTACGCTAGTTTCTGCCTGCGCCAAATTCACCAAATGTTTTGCACATCCTTATGTTTAACTCACGTATGATGCAAATACAGGCTGTGCATTCATTTACATATGGGACATAAGAGCTTGAAAACTCAACTCATGATCAGGGTGATGAAGTAGTGATAACCAGGATATCAGGGTGGAAACACATGTAGAACAAAAATACGAACAACTTTTCCTGCAAGCTAAAGTTGTTTTTATCACTGAGGAAAGCGGTAAAAAGCAAAAAACTACAAAAGTGGACTTAACTCGTGGAGTCTCCGTGCCAGGAACTTACGATTAGTCCCAAGCCCATCTGCAAGGCGCGCGGACCTGGCCGCGCAGAGAGGGCTTGTTCAAGCTAAACTGTACATGCTGCCTCACCCGCGCTTGACTACATGCTCGCAAACGAGGTCGCAAGTAGGCGCAAGCGTGGGACTTTTGCTAAGTTTATACAGCCGTTTAAAGAAAGGTTGACAACTTTTTTTGGAGTTGTCTCCGCAGCAGGTAAAACCAGAGACAAAACTCGATTTACAGGGTTATTCTTTTCTGTATTCTTCCAATTAGCGGAGAGACAAAATTGGGTGAGGGACAAAACAGGACAAAACCTGGGTTTTGCACCTTGATGAGATTTTCAAAAAAAATGAGAATGAGGGGCCATCGGTGTAGTATTTAAAGCTCAACAAGAGCTTTACAACACCTAAGAAGGGATAATCTACTACGTGTAATATAGTAGAAGTTGCCTAAAGACTGCCTTCTTCAAAGAAACCAGCACAAGGGCACTTGCTGACCACTTTGTGATAACAGAGAAAAAGATAAAGGCACCAGAGAAATAAAGCAATACTGTTGTTAAGTATTATTCCCAGATTTTAAGCGCAAAAAAGTCACACACTATGTTTATTACTAGCAATACTGTTGTAAGTATTATTCCCAATTAGACTTGTAGTCTTTAACACACGTAAATAAATTTCTCCTTGCTTTGAAGGGGCGGATTTAAGTGATCTTAGTACAAATATAGTAAATAAATGATGATTTATAACACTACAACAAAGGTATAAGATGCAGAAAAGGGCGCTACAATCCCAAATTCATCAAGGAGTACTTATATCCAAATGTAACAATCTTTACAACAGTCAACAGCCTCAAAAACCAATCAAATCCGCCTAAATAACCCTAAAAACCATGTAATGACGCAATGTAATGATCTTGTTACTAATGTATGATGTAATTTTCACAGCCAAAAGTGATCAATGACGCAATGATGTAATGTACAGCACTTCTTAAGATGAATACAGGTGATTTTTTCCTTGTAAACTAGCTGAAACCCAATTTTTGAGATTACGATTTTTTTCAGATGTGCTCCAATTTTTGATTACTAAAGTGGATCTTGTAGCCCACGTGTTACTGATCATTTCTGACACCTATAAGACCTATTTCTGATGAGTGATGAGTAAGATATTGAGTTGTGAAGTTAAGGTTTTTGGTGTTACATGTGTCTTGTGACTGTAAATTCGAGATTCACACCAATTTCTTATTTCCCTTATAACTTTTTACATACACCTCCGTTACTAATGATTTAAAGGTTGTACATTATGTAATCCACTCTTCTGCGTTGAATGAGCCATCTACCAACTTATTCTGACGTCATTTGACATATGTAATTAGCTGAAAACCTCCATTTTCGCCGATTTTCACCTGTTTTCTTCACTTTTCACAGCTACTACTCTCTTTTCCTTGCTCATGTAATATGACATCATCTTCTATAACCTTAAAAATCCCGGAAAATCCTCTTGGCAACCTTAATTTCTACTACTACCACCATTACATATGTAAACTACACGCCTAACCCTTGTTTACCAACTTCGAAAAAGTACCTTCCTGCTAATAACTTCTGTTTCCCCTTATCAACCTTGAATATTAAAATTGTTCCTGTATAATAAACTGTTGTTCTTTCATATTCTAACCTTATAAAACCCATAACTTAATTATAAATAAGCTAAAAACCATTTTCCAACTTTTACACCTATATTTTCGAATTTTTCTTATCTTTTCTTTTTCTGTCTTTTTGTAATAACTTTGTAAGTAAACTATGTTGATCTTAATAATATTTTTGAACTAAGATGACATAATAATGATCCAATAAGTATACATAAGCCTCTAAGAGCTTCAATTGATCTGAAAACCTGAATTTTGAATCCTCTGCTATATTGAAGTTTGCTAATAAACTGGTAAAGTAAAGATGATTAATTTTTTTGCTTAATGTCATAAATAGATCACCACATCCTCCTCTTCTTCCCAAACTGCCCCCAGTTTACCAATCAATAAAATAAATCATCTACTCAATAAATTCGAATTTTTCCTCAAATCTTTAAATATCCTTCTTAATTATAAATATGGTTATCACTACACCTCCATCTGTTGCTTCACCTTGTGTTCAATGCCGCATGGTCCATTCTTCCTGCTTATATCAAATAAATCCTGCGTGTCAAAGATGCCATAACCTTGGTATAATATGCTGTAAGTCTTTTCTTTCATTTCTTTTACTATAATAATCTTCAATGTTTTTATTTATACTAATTAATTTTACTCTTTTTATACTTTCTTTTATAATTTTTCTTTTAATTCTAGCCTATCCAGCAGCGCCTTCTACCAATATTTCACCTGTACCTGGTTCTCCTGCTTATAATTTTCCACCTCCAAACACGCCTAATACACCTATCAGAGTCAATTTCTTAAATCCTTATAATATTAATCAACACAATACACCTTCAGCTCCTGATTCTCCAAATCCTTCAATAACCTCATCAATTGAAACCAATTTTACTACTTCTGACCCCTTTTTCGAAAAATTATATGAACATAATTTAGCTTGGAAACTTGACTATATTACTTATCAAAATTGGCATTCTTGGAGGATCTTGGATGATACTATAAGACAGTTTAAAGAAGCTGGATATGAAGTACCCAACATTACTAATAATCATTATCATCTTTTGCGTGCCCATTCTATTGCTGAATATGTTTCCAGAAAGGGTGAGGATGAAAATTTAACTGTATCCACCTTTATTCCATTTATTAACCATGCTGAGCGTGCAAATGCTGCTATTTTATCCCCTTATAACACTCCTTCTACTAATCCTCCTAATACTGAACTTCCAATAATTAATAATGATCCACCCGTAATTCCTTCTGTTAATTCCCCATATACTGATTATAATTATTCTGAATATACTCCTACCATTTATGAACTTCCCAGTTGGCTTGATCCACGCCTTTACCCATCTTCTCCTTCTTAATATTACTATAAAATGTACATTGATAACTAGTGAAACATATCCATTATTCTTATTCTTTATTATATTTTTAAATTCTTTTCTTCTATTCTTTTAGTCTTATTATATATTTTTATATTTAGTTATTTGAAATTAATATTATTATATACTTTAAGTAATTATAATTGCGCCTCTTCCTCATCAGTGACCTCCTCCTCTTCTTCTGCTGTTGGAATAATACCCCTTGGATAAAATCTTTTGACGTGTTCTGCTGCATATCTTCTTGACAATTCTACACCATTTAACTCTTCTAAAATATAAGATCCTCCCACGTGTTGTTTAACAATTCTAAAAGGCCCATTCCATCTATTCTTGAATAATTTTCCCCATTGAAATTCCAAACTCTTATTATAAGTTAATACCAAATCTCCTTCTTTTAATGGCTTCCTCATTCTATGCGCATTTTTCTTATCCCAATATATAATCCCTTGAACTCTTGCTTTCATCATTTTATCATATGCCTTATTAATAATTTCTTCTCTACATAATAATTGTTCCATCCTTGCTTTTAATAATTCTTCTCCCGTGGTAATTCTTTCCCAATCAATACCTAAAAATGTCCCAGCCTCTAAATCAATTGGTAATACTGCTACTTGATTAAATATCATCTCATAAGGAGACATTCCAGTTGTTCTTTTCGTGGAAATTCTATCAGCAAATAAGACTTGAGGTAAAAATGCTTCCCAAGATGTTCCACTTTCATCACTTAATTTAATTAATGCGCCTTTAATATCCTTATGTCCTCTTTCAACCATTCCTTCTGCTTGAGGCCAATAAGCTGTTGATTCCACCACTTTTGATCCAGCCATAGTAACTGCTTCTCTAAATATTCCTTTAAATTCTGATCCACCATCAACTGTAAAACATTTCACGGACCCATATCTCATTATCCATTCTTTTGTAATAAATTTGGCTACTGCTGTAGCTGTTAATTTCTTTAAAGGTACTGCTTCTACCCATCCAGATAAATCATCCCTTGCAATTATAGCATAATCATGACTTCCAGCTTTGATATGAATAGCATCCAAACTGACTCTTCCAAACACGGTATTTTCACCTGTAGCCCTTCCAACTTCTTTTTCTTTCTTTGAACTTTTCTTTTGACATTCTTCACATGATACTACCCAATTTCTAACTGATTCTTTCATTTCAGGCCACCAAAATCTTATTAAACACCTTCTGTAAGTTTCTTCAATTCCTCTATGTCCCAATTCCTTGTGTAACTTCTTTAATATATATTCTTGTCCTTCAATTCTTGATATTACCAATCTTCCTTGAGGTACTCCTCTTTTCTTTAACCTGCTACCATCCACGTAAAATAAAGGTACTTTACTCTTAATCTTTTGAAATTCAGCATCTTCACAATCTTTTGGTCTTATTAAAGTTGTTAAATATTCCTCCAAATTACGCCAAATTCCTTCTTGACTCCACATAGAATTTTCTTCAAGTATAACCTCCTCTTCTTCTAATTCTGAACTTCCCACCTGTAATTGAAAACTTTCATATACTTTAATTTCTTTCTTATCTTCATCAAAACTTTCTGCTTCATCTGATTCACTTCCAGGTTCCCTTCTTGATAATCCATCAGGCATTCCAAAGCTCTTTCCATGTTTATGAACAAGATCAAATGAAAATAATTGTATGTAAGCTACCCATCTTGTCATAGCTGCATTTGGTAAACTAGGCGCATTAATCATTTGAATTAAAGCCTTTGCATCTACTTGCAATTCAAAATGTTGACCCCATAATTTTGTTTTAAACTTCCTCATAATCTTTGCCACGCCACATAATTCCAATTTAGGTTGAGAGTATCTTGATTCAACTTCTGTAAATACTTCTGACTCATAAAACACGGGCCTTATTTCTCCTTCATCATTTTCTTGCATCAAAACTCCTCCAGCTGCAATATAACTTGAATCCACGGCCAATATAATTTTATTTGCTCCTTCACTATAATCCAAAGCTGCCAATACAATATCTTCTCCCACTATCTTCTTTAATAAATTAAAAGCTTCATCACAATCTTTATTCCATTCCCAATCCACATTCATTCTTGTAAGTCTTCTTAAAGGTGCAGCAAGGTGTCCAAAATTAGGAATAAACATTCTGACATAAATACACGTGCCCAAGAATCCAAGAACTTGAGTTTTATTTGTTGGAATTGGCCAAGTCTGAATTTTATTCTTCTTTTTAATTGATACACTTCTTCCTTTTCCACTCACTATATGTCCAACAATTTCCAAAGCTGGTACACACACGGCAAATTTCTTTCCAGACACTGTTAACCCTGCTTCTTCAATTCTGAATAATATTCTTTCCAATATAATAGCATATTCCCAAATAAATTTCCTTATACCATTATTCTCTTTTAAAACTTCATTATTATAATCACTTTCAGGTCCTTTAATTCCTCCATCATCAATAAATATTCCTGCATGTTTAGGAAGTTCTTCTTGCAATATCCACATCATTTGCGCCTGATAAACTGCTACAGAATTAGTTGCACCTTGAGGTAATCTTGTTAATTGCAATCTTCCCAAAGGAGTTTCAAAAGTTGTTAATGGTCTTGAAACTTGCGCCAATTCCCTTTCATCATATCCTCCCATAATATCCCCTAATCCATAACAAGCTCTACCAGAGAAAGATTCCACGAATTCTTCAGGTGAAGGAGGTATTCCAGCATCTTTAATAGTTACTTTATTTAATACTTGAAGATCATGTACTATTCTCAATTTGCCATCACCTTTAAGCACGCAGAAAACTGGACTAGAATAACTTGAAGAGGATTGTTCATAAAGACCAGTCTTGATTCTTTGTCTTACTAATTCAATATAATCATTTCTAATGGCTGTAGGTATTGGAATTGGTCTAATTTGCCAAGGTTCATGATCAATTACTGGAACCACGTAAGGTAATCCATAAGAGTGCTTCAATAATCCTCTTTCTTCTTCACAATAAGCCACAGCTCCTTCTCTTAAGACTAATATAAAGAGAAATAATTTCCATTCTTCATCTGAAAGCCATCCTGAAGGTCCAAAATTACACTGCTTCAACCTTTCCACCGTGGTCTTATCAGTTTCAATAAATTCTGGAGGGTTTGGAATTAAAGGAGTCTTATAAGGGTCTCTTGATAAAGCTGGTCTTTGAAGAGGAAAATTTAAATATTGAGGCATAGGCGCATTAACAGGTTTAACTTTTCTTTCAACTGATTTATATTTGGCGCCAAAACTTCTATATTCAACTCCTCCTTGATTTTCAAATATATCTTCATTTTCCAAGTTCATAATGATATTAATTTCATCAATTAAAGTCTGCTCCATGTTGATTTCATTTTCAAACTTAAGTCCATATATTTCATCTTCAATTAATTCCTCACGTAATTCCTCAAATAATTTATCTCCTCCATTATTTTCCAACATAAAGCCTTGTCTTTCTTCAATTGAAACATTTAATTTCCTTTCCCACGTGCCTTTATCAGGTTCACACAATCTTATCTTCATCCATACACCTCTACTATCTTTCAAAGTCATTCTTTCACCAACATCTTCTTCAAAATTCAACTGAGCTTCAAAATCAAAGAGGAAAGGTCTTCCAAGTAAGATAGGCGTGTCATCATCTTCTGCCACAAAGAAATGAACTATTCCATCAATATTAGCGCCTACATGAATCTTGACATTCTCAGCAATACCACAAAGAGGTGTCCTATGTCCACTAATTCCTCTCACGCCACTTTTTAAATTAACCAAGGTCTGAACTGGTAATAATTGCATAATTTTTAAAGGAATAATATTGATTTGAGACCCTGAATCAATTAAAGCTTTAACCTTCATCTTCCCAATTGTAATTTCTACGTGTCCCAAAGGTGTTGAATAAAGAGTTGCTTGAGGGACATTAACTTCCAAAGAGGAATCTGATTCTGTTTCATATTCAAAGTCAGATAATATAGAATTATTTGCAACTGAAGCCATGGTTGTTTGATTTAAATTAAGCCTTCTTTTTGAAACCCATTTCTTAACTTCATCAGAGATTACAGGTGAGATGGCGCATAATTCTTTAATTTGAAGTTCAATAGCACCATTCATTATTTTTGCCTTATTTGCAAATGCTGGTAATCCTTTGCTTAATCTATCCTTCACAAAATCCCCGTCATTTGGAATAATATATGTAGGTTTCTTTGTTTGAGCTGAACCATCTTCACTCTTATTACTTTCTTCATCTCTATGAATCCTTCTTAAACTTCCATCCAATATATCCCGCTGATCTTGAACATTATTATCTTCATCCACGTCCATAGCATCAATTTCTTCTATCATATCATTGATTGTAACTTTCTTCTTCTTCTTCAATTTGTTTAATACATCTCCTTGATCCACAGCTTTCCCACTCCTTGTCTTCATTTCCACGCCATATAATTTAGTCCCAGCTCCAGCTTTAACTTCAGTACACTTCTTAGTAAATTCAGGTACAGACCATTCTTCTAAAACTCCACAATTAGTCTTTAATTCATGTACCTTATCCTTTCCTTCCTCTCTAGTTAAAACACTCGTGGGAATTACAGGTGGTACTACTGCTGTATTTGTTACAGGTGGATTGTTTACAGGTTGATTATTCTGTTGTTGTTGCTGCATATTATTACGTGCCATAGCATTTGCTTGATCCTCAGAATACTTAATGACTTGTTGTCTAATTCCTTCATTAGCCTTCTTATACATCCTTTCATTACTTCTAGGTAAGAATAAACCATCCATCCTATCTTGAAGTAATCCAGCTTGCTTATCCTGAATAACCCATTTACACCTTCCCATACTATGTCCTTCCGTGTTACAATAAGAACAAAATGGCATAGTATTCTGTTGAGGCATAAAGTTTTGATTATTAATGGCGGGAATTTGATTATTATTATTGGGTAAAGGATTATTAACAGGTCTATTATTATTATTGTTATTAAACCTGTTAAAATTTGAATTATTAGGCGCTCTGTTGGGTTGAAAGTTATTATTAAATTGTTGAGGCCTTGAGTTATTATTTGGCGGATGTTGAACATTGTTCCTTTGATTTGGAACAACTTGTTGATGAATTTTATTCTGTAAAGCATTTGAAATTGGAATCTGAAAATTATAAGAATTATTTAAAGGTAACTGTAAAGGATTTTGGACGTGATTTATTTGTAAATTCTTTAAATCAGTACATAATATTTCCATTTGTTGATTTGCTTTAGCCTGCATTCCTCCAATCTTTGCAACTTTACTACTAGTATCCTTTTGAATAACTTCACTTTTAACTCCAGCAATTTCATTCTTGATGGTATATTTCTCTTCTCCAATATCTTCAAATACCAAAAGCGCCTCTTCTTCAATATAATGATCAACCACCTTCTTTAATTTCTCTAAGTTAGGTAATTTATATCTTCCACTTGATACTTTCTTCATCATCTTCTTCTTAATCATCCTCTTCTTAAATTTCTTCTGAAGTTCATCTGAAAAAGCCTCATAGAAATACCTTGCCACTTCTTCATCACTTGAATCCACGTAATCATGTCTAGCCAAGTATTGATGAATTTTATCAAAGTTAATTCTGAATGTTTGATATTCACTTTTACACGTAACACCTCCATTTCTCATTGTTCTTTCAGATAAAGTTCTTAAGTGATCAATAGAATATCTTGGCTGTTCCGTGGTAGTCTGATATCTGGCAATTAATTGCTCCTTGACCTTCTTCCAACTCCATTCACCAACTCCCCAACCTTCCATATCACGTATTTCCTCCTTAAGTTCTTCTCCAACAACAAAACTGGTAATTTGCCTGACCATATCCAATTCTGAGGCGCCATTTGCTTCAGCTTGACTATGATAATTGATAATAAATTTCTTAACATTTCCTCCAACTTCAAATCTAACACTTGTATCAGAATTATCAATTTTTCGTGGTTTAACATGACTCCTACTCCTTTCATTTCCTTCTTCCTCTTCACTTTCTTCTGAAGTTGAGCTGGAATCATCACTTGAGCTGCTTGAGGCGCTTGAATCACCATCACTTTCTTCTTCCTTAATAACCTCCTTCTTCCTACTTATCTTCTTTCCTTTTCCCTTCTTAACCACCTTAATAACTTCCTTAACTCTTTCCTTCTTCCCATTTTCTTCCTTAAGTCTTATTAAATTAATTATATCTGCCATTTCTCTTTCTCTTCTTAAATAATGTTGTTGTTGATTAATAAACTGTTGTTGCCAATCAGGTTCTTCCTCGTGGTCTGAGGGTAATAATGTTTCTTGTTCTCTAAATCCAGTAAATGCTGAAGGTGGAATTGGATCCTCAGAAGTTGATTCTTCACGTTGTTTTCCACGTACAGTTGATCCTGAAGCAGGTCCTGGTGGTGGTGGTAAAGAGCCAGAGGGTAAAGATGTTGAATAATTCACAGGATTTTCTAGAGCATAAGTTCTACTACTACGTGGAGTTCTTTTATAATGAGAAGTTGGTGGTAATTCTAATTCTGAATCCCCTTCTTCTCCTCCTTCTTGATCATGAATTTGAATAATTGAAGACATGATTTTAATTATAATGAAATGATATTATAAAATAGAGAAAAAAACTCGAAATCTTGATAAATTTGAAAGTTATAATGAATTAAAAGTGAATATATGCGTGGGTTTTAAGTTATATTCTTTCTTTTAAAGATTGATTAATGTTGTTTGATATATTAATAATTGATATTGAATTTTATTAATTGAATTTTGTTGATATTTGTTGAATATAATTTTCTTTCGAAATGATGAGTTGTATTATTATTAATTTGATTATTGATGATTTAATAATAAATTGTTGATGTTTTAAGATAATAATTAGGGAAATTATTAAATATAATTGACGGATCTTGCTTGTATAAAGTAAAGAGCCCCAGTGGAGTCACCAATATGTAGTATTTAAAGCTCAACAAGAGCTTTACAACACCTAAGAAGGGATAATCTACTACGTGTAATATAGTAGAAGTTGCCTAAAGACTGCCTTCTTCAAAGAAACCAGCACAAGGGCACTTGCTGACCACTTTGTGATAACAGAGAAAAAGATAAAGGCACCAGAGAAATAAAGCAATACTGTTGTTAAGTATTATTCCCAGATTTTAAGCGCAAAAAGTCACACACTATGTTTATTACTAGCAATACTGTTGTAAGTATTATTCCCAATTAGACTTGTAGTCTTTAACACACGTAAATAAATTTCTCCTTGCTTTGAAGGGGCGGATTTAAGTGATCTTAGTACAAATATAGTAAATAAATGATGATTTATAACACTACAACAAAGGTATAAGATGCAGAAAAGGGCGCTACAATCCCAAAATCATCAAGGAGTACTTATATCCACATGTAACAATCTTTACAACAGTCAACAGCCTCAAAAACCAATCAAATCCGCCTAAATAACCCTAAAAACCATGTAATGACGCAATGTAATGATCTTGTTACTAATGTATGATGTAATTTTCACAGCCAAAAGTGATCAATGACGCAATGATGTAATGTACAGCACTTCTTAAGATGAATACAGGTGATTTTTTCCTTGTAAACTAGCTGAAACCCAATTTTTGAGATTACGATTTTTTTCAGATGTGCTCCAATTTTTGATTACTAAAGTGGATCTTGTAGCCCACGTGTTACTGATCATTTCTGACACCTATAAGACCTATTTCTGATGAGTGATGAGTAAGATATTGAGTTGTGAAGTTAAGGTTTTTGGTGTTACATGTGTCTTGTGACTGTAAATTCGAGATTCACGCCAATTTCTTATTTCCCTTATAACCTTTTACATACACCTCCGTTACTAATGATTTAAAGGTTGTACATTATGTAATCCACTCTTCTGCGTTGAATGAGCCATCTACCAACTTATTCTGACGTCATTTGACATATGTAATTAGCTGAAAACCTTCATTTTCGCCGATTTTCACCTGTTTTCTTCACTTTTCACAGCTGCTACTCTCTTTTCCTTGCTCATGTAATATGACATCATCTTCTATAACCTTAAAAATCCCGGAAAATCCTCTTGGCAACCTTAATTTCTACTACTACCACCATTACATATGTAAACTACACGCCTAACCCTTGTTTACCAACTTCGAAAAAGTACCTTCCTGCTAATAACTTCTGTTTCCCCTTATCAACCTTGAATATTAAAATTGTTCCTGTATAATAAACTGTTGTTCTTTCATATTCTAACCTTATAAAACCCATAACTTAATTATAAATAAGCTAAAAACCATTTCCAACCTGTATACCTCTATTTTCGAATTTTTCTTATCTTTTCTTTTTCTGTCTTTTTGTAATAACTTTGTAAGTAAACTATGTTGATCTTAATAATATTTTTGAACTAAGATGACATAATAATGATCCAATAAGTATACATAAGCCTCTAAGAGCTTCAATTGATCTGAAAACCTGAATTTTGAATCCTCTGCTATATTGAAGTTTGCTAATAAACTGGTAAAGTAAAGATGATTAATTTTTTTGCTTAATGTCATAAATAGATCACCACATCGGGAGAACCCTGACAGTCAGGCCTTTCAGTGACCTGCCCCTTGCCCGTGAAAGCCAGAACAATTCTTTCACTCTTCCTTTCCGCCACGTCACATCCCCAATGAAAGCTTGGTGAGAACTTTCATTGATGCAAGCCACCGGTGTGACAGGCCCCGTGGTCCTCTGCCCTCATCTCAGCTTCCCCCCTTGTCTCATCCGCGCCTCCACTTACTTGATCAAGATCAATCGTTCACCACCTCACCTCAACTCGATTGCAACCGCGATGCCTCCAAAAGAACCACGTTCAAATCATTTCGTTTAGATCTTGTTGTAATCTCAAATCAATTCCAAGTTTCTTTGGATCAGAATGAAAAATTTTAAATTAGAGACAGCAATGTGATTTGATGAATCCAAAGGTTTTATCTTGTGTTTTTTTTGCTGTTCCGGTGTTTCTTTTGGAACAAGAATCAATCAAACATATTGATATAATAACAATACAAAGATAGACAAGACAACGAGAGACATTACAAGCATTTATGTATGAAGAATTTGTCAGAAATTGAAATCAAACAAATGTTATTCAACAGATAAGAGCTCTTAAAATGAAAGGAGAAAAAAGACCAAAAAGAGTTTACATGATTGAATCTTTCTTACTGATAAATCTACACCCGGAATCAAAACTATTCATAGGAATAAAGGAGATCATGAAGGTTAGTCTATGAAGAAGGCCTTAAATCCAAATTAGCAATAGTCAAGCATTGATAAGAGAACTCCAACCTACAAATGACTGTAAGCATTTGATTATTACTACCAAAGATTAAATTTCTTTGAGTTGAGAATTCTTAACGAGTAGCATAACCTTGATCAATCCTATCTTGATCCCCTAAATGATGATCATCATCTGATTTGTTTTGTCGTGATTTAAATGAGGAGATTGCCCTGATTGTCTTGATGAGCTTTGAGTTTGTTTAAAATCTTTTTCATAAATTGATAAGACTTCTTTACGTTGGTTGGTAAAAAGTAGCTGAACGATTGAAATAGATTGAGATGGGTGAAACTTTTGAATGTTTTCACCGGATCTGTCTTTTGGCTGTGAACAGGTGCCAACAGTAGAGACAGGGGATGTGACAGATAGCCTCTCACCTGTCCGTAGTGTGTTATCACCCATGAATTCATGGGTTGTGGGGGGCCCTGACAGTCAGTGTCAGTGTCAGAGCATCCCCAGCCGCACACCATAAACCGTGACGTACGGAGGGTCGCACGGATTGGCTATGGTACTGTTTGGGGTATCAAAAAAACCCTGTGCACAGCCGTAATGCCGTACAGTACGGTTAGTAGCATTATTTAGCATCATTTTCTCGTATGCTATGAGTGAGTGCAAAGCACTGCAGTTTTGGAAACAAACTATTGTTCCAGACACTGTCGAACTCATCCTTTTCTTATCTTGTCATCAATCTTTCTTTCTCAAATGCCTGTTCAATCTGATCAAGACGAATTCATGGATATCCTCCTGGAAGACGACGAGGATGAGGACACAGCCATCCAGAATTTAATGATACAAAACCGGGCTATCCTTTGACATAGACTTCATGATAGATATAGACAACCTTGCCGTCGTCTTCAAGGTTCACGTTTGAGAATTATTCGAGATTGAGCTGAAGGTCACGCAAAGCTTCATAAGCACTACTTTGCTGACTCTCCCCAATACCCACTTCATCGCTTTTGACGTCGTTTTCGCATGAGCCGCCCTCTCTTCTTTCGCATATGTGATACTTTAGAAACTTCGAATCGCTACTTTGAGCAGAAGGAGGATGCTGTGGGCAATTTGGGATTTTCTTCACGACACAAGTGCACGGCCGCGATACGTCAGCTCTCTTATGGAACAACGCCTGATCTGTTTGACGACTACCTGCAGATGGGTGAATCTACAGCAATCGAATGCCTCAAACATTTCTGTCATACTATTGTAGAAGTATTTGGCCCTGAATATCTCCGAAAACCCACCGAAAACGACCTCAAGCAACTTCTGGCTGTAGCAGAGGAACGAGGTATGCCGGGTATGTTAGGTAGTTTGGATTGTATGCATTGGGAATGGAAAAACTGCCCAACAGCATGGCACGGTCAATATTGTGGAAAGGAGAAGGCTCCAACCTTGGTGCTCGAGGCGGTGGCATCGCATGACTTATGGATTTGGCATGCCTACTTTGGATTACCGGGTACTCTCAACGATCTCAGCGTACTTGCTCGATCACCTCAATGGAAAACAACCCGCGGTCAAATTCACTGTTAATGATACCGAGTACAGCACTGGGTATTACTTGTCTGATGGAATCTACCCGGAATATACCACTCTCATCCAAACTATATCATCTCCTGACACTCCCATGAAGCGGGTAAGTTTTTGGTTTTTTTTTTCATCCTCTAGTCTTCAAGTATTAATCTTTTTTACTCTTTCCACTCGACATGAACAGCATTTTGCAAAAGTCCAAGAAGCTCTACGTAAAGACATCGAACGAGCATTCGGAGTGTTACAGGGCAAATGGCATATTTTGCGTAACGGTGCGCGGCTGTGGTCGGACTCTGATCTCGAGGCTATTGTGTTGTGTTGTATTATATTACATAACATGAATATTGAAGATAATAGAAACACTCAAGAACCCAACCCTTACCTAACTCAAGAACATCACTTTGTAGTCCGTCCGCCTGAAAGCAGTACAGCTTGGACAAACAATCGCGCTGGGTATTTAGCAAAGTTTAAGAACATGCGCGATAAGAAAGCACATCATCAGCTCAAAGCCGACTTGGTGCAACATCTCTGGAATGCGAAAGGAGCAGCAGAAAAGAAAGCTCCCCAATCTGGAGCAGATTAACTAGTCTCTTTTTAAACTTCCTCATTGATTGTCTAGGCTGCTTGTTTGGAAACATGTGAACTCGTGATTACGTAGTTGTTTCTTTTTTTTTGATTACAATCTATGTATTTTAAAGAATGGTTTTGTTTTGTTTTTCTATTCATACCAAGTAAGCGAAATTGATAGGTTAATCATATGTTAGAGTCCCTTCAATTCTTTTTGAAAAGAATCGGGACTGGCCATTGAGGAAGATCTCATCGTTTTGGGATTCTCCAAATCGATTGATTTTTTTAATACTATCATGTTGAAAAATAAAATTGAAAAGCATTGAAAATTGATTTTTTTAATACTATCAAGTTGAAAAATAAAATCGAAAAGCATTGAAATGGTATGATTTCATGACTTTTGAATAGCACACGGATTGACAACATCTTAGATTTCAAAATAAAAAGGAAAATCAATTCAAGAAATGTGGATAACACAAGCACTTTTACAACGTTGGATAATTGGATTTAATATTGATCATCTACCGAGCATGATGTAATTTGATCGAAACGTTTTGTAAGATTTAAACATAGTGAACTGAGGTTGGAAAGAGTTCTTTACTCTCACTCTTTGTCCCAATGGCCATCGGTTTGGCTAATTGAAAGCATAAACCATCAGCATGGTACTGTACAATCAAAGCGATGGAAAACCTCACTTTGTTTGGGACTCGCTTTCGGTTTGTAAATCGAGATCCGTTTGTAAATCACCATCGGTCTGACTGGTTCTTGATCAGAAGAATCAAATGAACATGTGTAGCAGCAGAGAGAGAAGATCATGAGAGGAATTACTTACTCGGATTTTGTTTGATGATTGGTTTTGACCTTTTTATATCTTCCCATAATCTCTTCTTGTTTCATTTGATACCATTCGCGACGATGTCCACTCATCTTCTCTGGATCTTCCATCATGATCCGAGATTCAGATAAATCATGAATCGCGATACCTTTCTCCGCCACTGCATCTGCAAGCTTTTCCGAAGCTTGGAGAACTGCTCTATCTAATTCTTCCTGAGTTTTGGAAGACGCTGCTTCTTTTTTAGCAGTTTTGGTGCCTGAAGGTCGTTTGGGAACTTGTGAGGTGTTCGAAGGTGTTGCAGACATGGTGTTTGAAATTTTGGATGATGTTGGACTAGATGGGAACGGTGCAAGTGTATTTTCGGATGTGTCTTGAAACTTCTTTGTGTCTCGGAGAATCACCCAGCAGTGTTCAAGGGTAAAATTCTCTCCGGTTTCGGCCAAGAACGTTTCCTTTGCATCCATTATCTACATATGGACGCAAAAGGAGTTCAATTGAAATCAGATAAAGTTTGTATCTGTTCACATGGGATCTTCAAATGAGGAGAAACTTACTGCATCACCGGCACCTACAAGTTTTCCACTGCGTAAATTGTGTACTGCAACTGAATGGTGATTCACAAACTTGGTGACTTGTGTTGAAATGTGGCTCCATCGCTTTTGAAGTGTAGTACTGTCACGAGGCGAATCGGAGGGTTGAGGAACCTTATTATTCTTGTAATGCTCCTCGATGCGTTGCCACAGTCGAAGTATCTTCTGGCTCTTTCCGATGATGCAATCAGTGGATATGCTTATGTACGAATGGCAAAGCTGCTCATCCTCCGAATGAGTGAAATTCTTGCCTCTTTTTTTTGTACTCTTCTCTTCAGGTTGACTTTTGCGCTTTTTGGAATGGACTAATTCAATGTCTGTCTGGTGAGTTGTGTTGAGTTCCAAGGGAGATTGAATGGAGGTGTTTGGAACCGAAGATGTGAGAGAGGGATCCAGAATTGGATCCATGACGAGATGATGAGAATGGTGGTTGAAAAGAAATGTGTGTGATCAAAAAAGACGTGTTTGAAGCAAGAAGACGCGCTGAAGGATGAAACTGTAGTTGGGGGAACTTGTGCACTGTGGTTTTGAAATCATGGTAAAAGGAAGGTACGGATTGGTTTGTGGTGCGAGCCAAGATAGAACATCTTTGGCCTATTTGGGCTCGCACGGAGAGAACTACCTAAGCTAAGTGAGTGTTTGAGGTAGACGGCTGTGCACGAAACTACCTCAAATATCCGTACGTCACGGTTTATGGCGTGCGGCTGGGGATGCTCTCAGAGCCTGACAGTCACGGCTCTCCCAGTGGCTGCGACCTCTGAAAAAAATCGATCTTTGTTGAAACAGCTGTATGCTCGCCAGTTCCACTGATCTTGTCATGCTCTCGTCGCTGGGGCTTGGGTCGTGAGCGACAACGTGGAACTCTGATGAGTTTAGACTCGAGGGCGTGTGTGCTTTAAAGTTTAAACTCACACATCAACGATGTGAAAAAAGTCACTCAACTTCTGTGATAGGCACTCTTGAAGTGACAGAACTTTCCTCCCAGTGATAACTTATAAGAGCCCCTTCGACATGACCTTCATTCCCTCTCACACCAAAACTGATCAGTCTTGTCCACACCTTACATCTTGAAATATCCCATCAAACCCGTCTCATTTCTCAACAATCAAGGAGTTGCCATGCTTTTCTTCAAAATCATCATTGCTGCTGTTCTAGCAGGTCAGTGAATTCATACACACTAATCCATATCTCCATTCGTACTCAATCTTACTCAATCCTCTATTGATTCTTACAGCCACAATCTCCGCCAGCCCTGTCCAAGTTGACCAAACGTGAGCAAAGGCTTGCTATCTTTTTCTGCGTGGCTACAAGCTCAACCGCTCTCAGAAACTTTTTCTAACGCATAACTTGTTTGATCTCAGTGTAACTCGCGAAGTCCTACAACGACGAAATCTGGGTGGTGATAAACCCAATCCTATTACTAAAGCCCCAACCTGCTCGCAATGTCCACCACCCTCCCGATCACACGGTTGTTGCTGATCTGGCAGATGTCAATGCAATCAATGTTTGTATGTGGCAAGTTCAGGAGGGTATATGTGGAGGTACACGCAGACCTTATCATAACATGCAACAATACCTTTCCTCCAGAAGTCTCCTACGCATTCTCCTGATCAACGTTTGAAGTCAGCTTGCTTTCTGCTTCTCATAGCCATCATTGCACCAGTTTATTTTTTGTACGCCAACTGATTTGTAAACCAAGTGATCCTATGATAACATTCTCTCAACTCTGGTAGTTTCTCTTCAAAAGTTTTGCTACTCTGATTGTTTTGAATCAATGGAACTCTTCAACCTCACATGTTTTTGTCTAGTCTTCCTATGAGCAATCTTGAATCCAACAAGGTGTTAACTCACTTAAATCCCTCAAAGAGTCGATCTATATCTGAGGTCATGTTTTCCAAGGAATTAGATATAGACTTGAACGTCTTTGACTCCTAAACTGAGAGCTTGAGTACATGAACCCAGCCTTAAAGCTTGAATTTGGATTTCCATCAGATTCTTTAACTGATCGATTTCATTTCACAGCATCAGAACAGTTTATCAGACTTTTTCGATTTCCAAGTTTGCTGTTTACCAATCTCAACTTCAAATCAATCAAGCTTCAAACCAGTCTCATTCACTTCAACAAACAACAACCATCATCATCTCAACTTTCCACCGTCAACTAATACTCAAACTTCATTATCATCATCATCGAACTCATCTTTATCATTAAATCTTAACTTGTATTCACCTCCTCACTATTAAACAGTTCTTGATGATATCAGATAACCTAAGCTAGAATTCTATCTACTCACACTGCAAAAATAATGTGTTTTTCCATGGCGAAAAATGATTGATTCTGGTATTTAAAATGCCTTGCTTGATATTGGCCCAAAAAATCTGAAAAAATCTGGTAAGGCAAAATGTGCTATTTTCTTCCAGTTGGGAGATTTTGGTCATTGTAAAAAAATTCTAGCACTCAGTTTGGTGATGTTCAAAAATTTTGTGGATCAACACATAAATATGCAGCACCAAAGCACTAAATTCACCCTTCAATAGTGACAAGAAAAATCTGAAAAAAAAATTACAAGTGGAGGACAATATCCCCTTTGTTGAACGTTTTTTTCAGAATTTTTCTGGCTCAGTATACAAGTCATCACATGTGTGTAATTTTAGGTACTTAAACGCTACTGCCATATGTACAAGGCTCCAAAACCACCCAAAAAAAATTTTACAGCACAACAAAGGATGCAAGATCATCTGTACATGGTTTGAAGACAGTGTGTGGAATTTTGATGCCCCTGTGAACCAAAATGCATTTGAACTTTACTTGGCAGAATTTTAATGTTCTAACCTGCATGTATCCAAGACAAAGGCATCAAAAAATCCGAAAAAAACACCACACATCACAAAGGGGATTTCTGATCTCTCCTGATTTTTCCGGATTTTTTGGACTTCTTTGAGAGGGAAAAAGCTGGTAAAAACATTGAAAATTGCTTGCTGGGTTCATGCTGAGTATGACGCTTTGAGCAACACCAAAAATACGTTGCAGGACAAAGAGTGTTGTATCTCTCTCCAGATCTTTTTCCAAGCGTTTTGGGCCACAACTGGGCCCACAATTCCAGGTACAATTTTTTGTCAATCATTTTTCCAAAAATGCAATCATTTTTCACTAGGGAGAAACACATTATTTTCACAGTGTCAATCACTCACTTCACAAGACCGATCAATCAAAACCATCATCTATCTATCTTTAATCTACATAGAACTTCTTAGCATCACTTTCTTGTTCCCCGCAGCGTTTCATCAACTCATCACATCATCCAAGCATTCAAACAGATTTCCTCTTGACCTTTTAATGATCGAAATCTATTGAATCTGATCAGATTCTCTAATCACTTCATACCTTACAATCATCACAAAACTCTTCAAGTGCGGGGTTTGAAAGGATTGGGGAAGAGTAGGAGTCAAGAGTCCACATCATCAAGACGTTTTCATTGAGCTCTAACTTAAGTACTATGGAACCATGAACATGCATCGGAATCGAAGAACCCACTTCATTGATTCCCATATTATGTTTGTAAGTAAAGGTGTTATATGTAAAACTCCTAGAGTTTGAAATTTCAATCAGGTTTAAAAACATCATCAGTTTGGTCAAAGGTGCAAACCCTAAGATACTGAGAAAAGATGGTGACGGATCATGTGGAAGAGGATCTCCTATGAATAAACCCTAGCATGGAATCGGATGGGATCTTGTCTAATCATGTTAATGTCTTGTTATAAAAAAGAAAGGCTTTAGGAGGTATGTTGATAAGTTGAAGATTATATAAAGAATATGAAACGATCAAGAAGAAGAAAAGAAACGTAAGTCCAAAAGACCAAGATATCCTACTACCATCAAATCCTACTCAACCAAAAAAGATAATGTTAAGTTCGATCATCAACACCTTTTCAAACCCAACCGAACCAACCCACTGTACCCAACCATCCTACAAGACGTTCCTATACACCCTCCCCATCTTTATCCAATGTTCACTCCTACACCCATCCTTTTCAAACTCATTGGTTCTTTCTAACTTACGAGTTTTATTAACTCCTTTAAATGTGATCCTTTCATTAAGTTTATCAATTGATTTTTGTTTTAAACCGTTGGAGTTTACGGGGTTGGGTAACTTTGTGTTGGGGATCTTGTCGGTTTATTTGGTTTGTAAGTCTTTGGAGTGGGGACTTTTGGGTGGGTTTTGGACGGGGATGTATTGGGAACGGGTGGAGATGGATGGGCGTGGGTTGGGTGGTTCTGAGAAATCTGTTGAAAATAAGGATCAGGAAAAGGAAAAGGATCAGGTTAAGGATAAGGATAAGGAGGTAATGAAGAATTTGGAGGTTGCGAATGGGAATGCTAGTTGGTCAGAAATCTTTGGTTGGACTGTTATGCAATCTTTTTCGTAAGTGTCTTCATAAATCGCCTCAAACCAAAACTCTTCACCCTTAAGAAACGAAATATATAACTTACTTGAATGATTTTTATTGGTTTTATAAAAGAATTCGAGGTTTACAATATGGATGGGGACCTAAAAAGAAACTAGAAGCACCTAAATTTAAAGAAATCTTAATCCGAACAATTTTATTAAACTCACTACAAGTGATCGTCTTAGGCTTCCTAATCATCTCCAAAAACTCAAAAAAGACTATCAATTTATTTAATTTGATTGGGTTTCCAGTTAATTGGTTCACAAATGGAATATCAGAATTGGTTTATACGTTTTGTTTTGGAACTTGGTTTGCTACTTCATTAGATGTAGCTTGGTCAATGTTCACATTACTTTGTTTATCAATACACCAACTCCATTCAACGGGTCTGGTAAGACTGCCAGGTTGGGTTTTGGTGTTCTTTGATCCAAAGTTCTGTACGCCTTTGTTTGGTAGACCATTAGAATCAGATTCATTGGAAATCTTTTGGGGTAAAGCTTGGCATCAGTTACTTAGAAGACCTGCATTGGTTTGTGCTGGGATTCCGGCTAGTCAACTTGTCAGAAAGATCGGGTTTGGGAAACAGGTTCAGAGGATCGTCGGGTTGTTTGCTTCGTTCTTTTTGGTAGGCGTTTTACATGAGTTTGGTAAGCATTATTGGAAAAACACTTTCTTGATCTGTCTGGATTTTTTTTGGATCCTTCTGAACTGATTTTATGATTATTTATGGAATGTTTTTGGATAAAATTAAAAAGCTATTCATTCGGTTGCTAGACCACCGCATCCATCATCCCACATCTACACCCAAGAATTCCCCTCATCTCTAATCTATTTCTTACTCCAACCAATCGGCATCATCATGGAAAGATATGTGATCCCATGGATTCCAAAGTTTTTAGGAGGAGGTAAACTTTGGGTCTTGATGTTTTCTTTAATTACTGCAACACCTTATAGAAGACAGTATGTGGATCGGTTTAGATTGATCGATAAGGTTTATGCTCATCCAGATCAGTGGAATTTTTGGTCGTTTGTCATGCCTGGGGGGATGATGAATCTTTTGGAAACTTATAGGTATTTGTTTGTGAGAAATTCGGATTATTTTTGAGTGTTTAGTCGCGGTTTTTTTTGGTTGTGGTTTGGTTTGGTTTGGAGTTTGAGAAAATGTGAGGGAGGTGTATTGAGTGTTTGAAAAAAATGGATTGGATTGAAGTTGGTATTTTGATTGATAGTTGAAGAAATTGAAGTTTTGTAATGAGATGAATTCTTGTTGAGTATGATCAGAAAGAAGTTGATGGGTTTTGAAATTGGGTTTTCCAATAATATATGACCACGAAAATATCTTGAAAAGTTCTTCAAATCTTTTTGTTGATTCCAATATAAAGTTCATTTTCAGGAAATATTTCTTGATAATCTGGTTTAGACTTTGATCAAAAAAATTATGGGTGTGAGAATAAGCTTTGAAAGAACATGTCTCTTGAGGAGGAAAAGTTGTGTTACTTGATTAGGGAAAAAAGAAGTCATTTGTTTTCTGGAGAAATCATCATATTTGGCTGTAAATATCTACTGATTGTTGGCAATGCAAGGTGAGATATCAACAAAATGTGAAATGATTTCATATTTGAATTGGTTTTGGTGGGTATCTTTATCAGAAGTTGTATGTTACAAGAATCTCATTGAAGGGTGCTATGTAATCTATCAATGCACATTATCATGTTCTTACTCCATCTTTGTTGGTCTCTGTTCAGGATTCATATGGGTCTGGGCTTCTTTATGTGTAAGATTTTTCCTGGAAGCGGGATTGGAGCCTGAGGTGACTTCTGATATGTGAAGGAAAATCTACCCAGCAATTTGGGTTGCTATGAATGCTTCATTGTTGATGATTTTCTGTCTTCTGATCCATCAGTAACTTATGATTTCACACCTGATGTCTGATCCATGACACCAATGAATTCCATGCAATTTCCTTTAGGTGTCCATCCACCATTAGCCAAACAAGACATACTCAAGTAGGTCTAGATAATTGGAAGATGGAATAATCAACTCATGAAATAAATAAAAACATAAACAAAAAACTTACCTGGATGTGGGCCACGGCTTATGCCAATGTTATATAAAGTGTACAAAATAAAAAGTTTCTTTGAAGTGGTGACTGACCACTTTGAGGACCAAAGTTGAACAGTGCAATTGGCCAGTTTGAGGCTGCTTTTAGAGTTTGATATTGAAATCAAAGTCAAGGTAGTGTGTGTGAAAGAATGCATATGACTAATACCACATTCAATAACTCAACACTGAAGGTAGACTGAGATAAGAATGATTTGATTGTATGACCATGATTCATCACCACTTCAACAGCTTTGTGAAGTTCTTTACAAGTCAGAGGTAGATCTACTTCAAGTTAAGTTTGCATCTCGATCACAAATCCCCGGAAAGGAGTTTTGCAGTGTACATACATACATACTGCATTTTAGAAACAATTGAGCAATCTTAGTGGAATGATATCCATTGGGTTTTCTTTGTGCTGAGTTGTGATTTGACAGTGTCTTGTCTTTCCCTTGCGCCTGATGACTGGTGTGCTATACTGGCAAACTTGCACTTTGCACCGCCATTGAAGATTTGTGTTAGATTTTTTCTGCTTTTTTGTAGTGAGGGGCGCGCCTAACGCGCCTCAGTGGAGCTTGACCCCTCAGACTGAGCCTCTTCTGCGCTCGGGCGCGACCCTTCAAACAAGAGCGCGCCCACGCGAAAGTGAGATCAAGCGCGTTGTAACTTGTAACTTGTAAAGTTACATAAATTCAACATGTCAATATGTAATGCAGTGTTGATGAAATGTTGACTGAAAATTTCAAAAGACTTGCTCAACAAATTCCCCCATCGCCTTTGATCTCAGATTCACAATAATTCCCTTTAACATTGCGAAAGACCCTTCATATTATCTTCTATATATACGCTCTTTCTTTCAAATCTCAATCGGAATCTCAGTCACGAATCATGAACAGACCGGGAACACTACCACCAAAAAGTCAACAAGATACTTTCATGGAAGATTTATTAGAAGGACTTAGTCCTTCTGATCTTATTCCTTCTTCACCAATCGAATCAAAGAAACTCTCACAATCTAAAACAATCCGTTTATCTGAAACTAGGAATATGAAAAACCTTTACTCTTCTCAAAATGATCCAAAGGATCTATCGATACCAGAAAAGTTGGATAAATCGATCTCTCCTAAACGGAGTTTACAAGCTTTCAATGTAAAAAGACAAGGAAGTTTAATGCGATGTAATAACAATTATGATGATGTTCAATCAATCGACCCGACAAGAAGTACTGCCTCGAAAATCTCGCGTCAGAAGGCATCAGATCTCTCAAAAGACTCATCATATTGTCAAGCCACTCAGCGTGACACTTTCAAAAAAGATTCTGTCCATCGAACTGGCACTCGTGGCGTATCATCATCCCCTCTATCAACCCCGAAACTCGCCAAATCACTCGCCAAACTCAGCCCAGGAAAAGCTAGTCCTTTGAAGGATTCCACAACTCATGTAGCTGTTCATCATGAAGATTATGACGCGCTTTTTATGGATCTTGAAGATGGCTGGGATGATTTTGTAGAAGATGAAAATGAAATACCCAACCTAAATCACAAGCTACCTCTTTGTCGACAATATACGAAATGTATTATATCACAGATTATAACACCGCCAGAATGGAATAATTTGAACAAACGTATGGAAAGAACGATTGAAGTGACGATCAACTCATCGAAATATCATGATGAAATTAGAAGATTGTTACTTTGTGATGATTGGGCTGAAAGTTTAGTTGAATTGAATGATGAATTAAATTTAGTTTCATTACCTGATTCACCACCGATCCAACTTGATCAAGAATTGATTACTTTCTCTAGATCTGAACCTGGACATCTGGTTATCCTTATCCCTTCACTTTTGATCAACACTACGGCAGTTTCGACCGCTCCTTCGTGTCCTAGACGAGGCGTGTTGAATGATAGGATCAAGAGTAGTCATAATGATATCGGTGAAGCGGTGATTAGAGGTACTATTGTTCATGAAGTTATTCAAAGCTTGTTATTACCTACTGAAGACATGATATCAGAAGATGGGTATCAACAAACTTCTACTCACCCGCAAGCACTTTGGCCAATGACTAAGATTTTGAAAGAAGCTAGGAAAGCTTGTGTGAGACACGTGGGTGATTTATTGATGATTAATCAAACCGTGGATCAAGGGTTTAGTATGGTTTCAGAACATTTAAAAGAATTGCCTAGTTGGTCCAAGAAATATATTCTTCAAAACAATCAAGGAAAGAATTTCAAGTTGCAAGTGTGCTTCATATTTCTCTTAAGAATCTTAATCTTTAAGTTTGATGTGTTAACTAATTTTTTGATTTTGATTTTGATTTGTAAACTTACTTTTTGTTTGAAATTAGAAAGATGCACATTTATTTGATCCAAGAAGTAATGTAAGGCAAGATGAAGCGCGACCCAAGATTTCACTTACAGCTATTCATGATATAGAAGAAGAGATTTGGTCACCTAAATATGGATTGAAAGGTAAGATTGATGCAACAGTCGAAGCAGCGATTATTGAAGAACCAAAGAAAGTTGGATTTTTCTTTAACAAGGAACTGTTTACACAAGAATGTAATGTATTTCCATTAGAGATCAAAACCGGTAGGAAACCTAATGGGGTGGAACATACTGCTCAGACTATGTTATATACTTTATTGATGAGTGATCGTTATAGTACGTATGTATCAAGTATATATCGGTTTATTTCGTTTGATTGACTTCTCTTCATTTATCTTAGATCAGAATGTTCCGGCTGGATTACTGTTTTATACATCTATCAACGAAATCACACGGGTCCGAGCCGTTAAAGCTGAACTTCGACAGCTTATCATTGCGAGAAATCACCTAGCTAGTTACATTCACAAGCGAGCCATCGATCCTGAGGACGTTATGCTCCCTCCAACTCAGAGCTCAGGAAATGATGAAATGCCGTCGAGCCCACACTTTGATGGTGACCTACCCGCATTGGATATAGAGCGCACTTTGCTACCGGAACCTATCGACGACGCCCAAACCTGCTCTCGATGTTATGCAGTGGATAGTTGTATGCTATATCGGAAAGTAAGAGTCCATTTCCTTCAAAATCAATCGCGACTTCTTGCTGACCTCTTCTTTTGCTTTAGACAATTGAAGGTGAAGATGAGATTCCATCTAGAAGAGGATTAGAAGCACTTCAGTCAATCTATCGAGACAAAACTGAACATATCACGCCAAATCATTCTACATTCTTTACTAAATGGGAATCACTTATCTCACTTGAAGAAAGAGAATTAGGTAAATTCAAAAAAGAAATCTGGGAACTCACTGCAGATAAACGTCAAGCTAAAGGTAGAGCGTTTGCTAATATGGAAATTGATGAATCGTTTGATGATATAAGATGGTTGAAGACTACTAAGCGGGGTAATACGATACATCGTTATACTTATTGTTTTATGTCTTCTACTTCGAGTGTTTCGAGTCAGTCGCCTAAAAAGAGTCGAGCTTCTTTATCTCAGGTCGTTCCTACTCAATCATTATTGTCTGGTCAAATGAGCGTTGGTGATCCGGTGGTCATCTCTATCGAGGGTGAAAAACTGGCTATAGCGAAGGGGTTCATCTGCGATTTATCTCCATACCGTATTGTGATAGGATTAGATCATCGAGTAGAGAACATTGGACCTGTCTCGATTGGCAGTATGATACCTAAATCATACAAACAGGATGATCAGAAACCGAAGATATTCTATCGAATTGATAAAGATGAACTTATGGCAGGAATGGGACGAATACGTGATAATATTGCTCAATTGTTTTATACTCATGGAGATTATAAACGTCGTGAATTGGTAGTAGATCTCAGAGCTCCGGTCTTTGAACCCACGCCGGATATCTTTGGTACCGATCCTCGATTTGCTCATTTAAATGAAGATCAACGTGATGCTATTTGTAAAGTGATGTCTGCCAAGGATTATGCTTTAATACTTGGAATGCCTGGAACTGGAAAGACTACTACTATAGCCGAGGTGATCAAGGTATTGATTCAAGAGGGCAAAACTATTCTTTTGACCTCTTACACTCATTCGGCTGTTGATAATATCTTGGCTAAATTGATCAAGTCGGATATCGATATGCTACGATTGGGAAATGTGGACAAGATTTCACCTGCACTACATCCTTATACATTAGACGAGAGTGAACCGATGAGGAGTGTTGAAGCCTTAGAAGCAAGGTTAATGACACCACAATTAGTAGCCACTACTTGTCTTTCTATCAATCATCCGATCTTCAAACGTAGGAAATTTGATTATTGTATTGTAGATGAGGCATCACAAATCACTTTACCTACTTGTTTAGGACCATTAAGGTATGCAGAAGTCTTTATACTTGTAGGAGATCATTTTCAATTACCACCATTAGTTAAGAATCCAATAGCAAAGTCAAAAGGATTAGAAATTTCATTATTCAAATTATTATCTGAAGAACATCCTGCTTCAATGGTTTCATTAACAAGACAATATAGAATGAATGAAGAGATCATGAGTCTAAGTAATTCTTTAATTTATAATGGGCAATTGAAATGTGGAAATGAAGAAATTTCGAATTTGACACTTAGAATACCCAATGGAATTAATTTAGATTTCTATCATTCTAATTCTTCTGATAAAGAACCAAATTGTTTGAGAAGATGTTGGTTAAAAGATATACTTTCAGATGAAAGGAAAGTTGTGTTTGTTGATACTGATAAAATTGATGCACAAGAATCTATTACTGGTAGTTTAGTACAAAACAAAGTTGAAGCTCAATTAGTGGTTCAAGTTGAGTTTTTTCTTTTCTTGAAATTTGATTGATTTTGATATTTTGAGTGAATGGGAATATTGATTAATTTTTTATGCTTCTAATAGATTGTCAATGCATTGCTAAGGGGTGGCGTTCCTGCTTCTGAAATTGGTGTGATTACACCTTATCGACAGCAAATCAAATTATTAAATTATTTACTTGAACACGCACCATCGGTAGAAATCATCACAGCAGATAAATCACAAGGAAGAGATAAATCATGTATCATCATGACCATGGTACGGAATAATGAACATGGAAGTGTAGGAGAATTATTAAAAGATTGGAGAAGGATAAATGTTTGTTTGACGAGATCTCGAGAGAAATTAATTATCTTAGGTTCATTCAAGACACTTAAATCATCTGAAATCTTGAATGAATTTCTTAATTTAGTTGAAGCTAAGAAATGGATCTATTCACTTGAAAGTGGTGATCAATTTACTCATGCTTCATTGATTGCTTCTTCTTCTTCTTCTACCACCACCACTACCAATCTTTCGTTTAATAATCATTTAACTCCTTGTAAAGTTTCAAGGATTAGACCTCCTAGTTCTCCTATTGAAAAACTTTCACCTAGGTTACGGAATATTAGGAAAACTCATGCTGTTTTGAATGAGATTACTACTCATTTGATTTTTGAAGACGAATGATTTGTGTATATAATTTATTTAGAAAAACCTTTTTGAAGTTTTTTTTCTTTTTTTTACATTTTTTGTGGAACGGCTTGGAAAAAAGGACTCGTATTGGTTTTTTTTGTTGACTTGTTGTGATTAATTATTTTGATTGTATGTATGTAACTTCTTGATCTTATATAGTTGAAGTCCTTTGTTTTTGCTTTTATATAAAAGATGGAAATTTTGAAGTGAACGTTTATAATTATTTTTCGTTAGGAGTATTTATGTAGTTGAAACTTGATTTTATTTGTCTTGATCGTTGTTCAAGGATTTTTTGATCTTGTTTTTTTTCGAGTCATTTTGTATATCTTTCAATAATTTTTAGGAGCTTAATGATTTTTTGGATCTTGATGTCTTGGTTCGGCTACCTTGAGCTGAAGAGATTATATTTAATCTCTCATTTACTGGGAAATCACATCCTTTGAAATCACTCTTTCACTGCAATTCATGCACTTGAACTGTTTTGTAGAAGAAACTTCAAAAGGTAGGTGCAGGTGGCTCATCCATGTAAAAATCTGGACTTCATTATCAGCATGAACCCCGCATCCTCTCCCGCATCCTCTCCCGCATCCCACCCTCGCATCATCAATTTTTGATGGTAAAGTGTGTCTATGTGACAATCAAAACAATGGCAAAGTTAGTAGGCCTATTCCTTAAAGCTGAGCTGTCCGCCTGACGTACGCACCGAAGCCCTGAAGGCCTTTGTTCCACAAATTGAAAGTGACTAGTTGGAAAGTTGAATACTGTGAGTCCTTGTACCCCTTCATTTGAGGACTTGGCTTGAATTCGAACTGAGGTTTAGAAGATCTCACTGAGTATTTTACACTTGGCCGAAGAAAAGTTGTAAAATTGTGCTTTGGTCTGATATGTACGAGATGAAGGGCGCTCAGAGAGGTTTCGGATCTTGGAAGATATTTCGAACACCTTCCAAAATGACAGGGGTTCTGATGGATCTTGTATGTCTGATAGACTCAAAGGTATGTCACCAAGTTTCCAATGATATCGTGTCGGCTGAAATACCCTACTTTTCTGTGTGAACCGAAGAATTGCCAGCAAACAGAAAGAAGCCAATATGATCACAAACTTCTCACTTTTTGAAGAGCCCTTTTCCGCCTTGTATACTTGGACTCTGGATCCGATCCTGATGAGATGCTTTTAGACAGAAAAATGTGAGACTTTTGTCGTCACTTCATGATACAACTGGTACACTGGAAGTATCGTGATGTGGATTTACAGAAGCTGTTCGCCTCTATGAGTAGCCGAAAGATATGCAAGTGGATTCGTCTCCAACGAACCATGGCTCCAGAATTTAGTATGAATCGGTATCCGGTGTAGGATGAGGATCTACGGACATGGGTCATTCAATTTTCATTCAAAGTCGATCATACTCAACGAACTCAATCTTTAGGCCTGTGTCTCAAAGAAGGCCAACTCAGTCATTGTCTCTCGACAACACTTTATCACTTGGGTTGGCCTATCCCAGGGTCCTCAGACAAACTGGTTGCGCGGGTTAGGAAATCAGTAAACCTCCCCTTTGAATGAACTTCCCCGGCTGTTGGTGAAGTTGATGGATCTCAGCGAAGTCCGTGAATATCTTTGCCTCCCTCGCCGATACCACAGTTTCGATTGTGATCCGCAGGTCAACATAAATCCAGCGACAAATTCCTTTGTCGCCCTCGCTCATCCTTCCATTTTCTTATACAACCAGTCCGAACCTGACTGCGACTGCGCCGAAGTACACTTTCCCGGCTGTTTATATCAACTTACGCTCCTTGCGCTCAGTCTTCGTTCCACCTGAAGGGGCTCTCACAAAACTGGTCGACATCAAAAAGCGAAGTACTCCTTTCACGGCTTTGTTTGTGCTTATCTTCGACCCACTTATTTCGTATTCTTGTGAATTTATTTCAGTCAAAACGACCTTTGTCATCCTCAATCTGCTTGCTGGAGGTGGAAAGTTTGCATCATCTTTCTTGCTTCAATCGCCCTTCTCGACTTCATTCGATCTTGAAGATTTTCCAACAATTATACGGCAATTGCCTCGATTTGTATGATTCCCAATCAGTCACTCAAAAGTTATAGACGCCCATCAAATCGCATCAGCAAAATCGTACATCATCAAAGAGAAAAGATTAAGGAATATCTAGGAAGAAAGATATACCAGGATTCAAACTTCAGACTGACTGGGAGGATCCTTCTTGATATCAGGGATTTTCCTGCTGTCATTGAGAAGACTGGTAACAGAGGGACGCGGGCTGAAGTGAATGGTCGGGAGTTTAAGTTCCGCGGACATCTTTGCGGTCAGTATCGTAGTTATCGTTTTCGTCCTTGCTACAATATGGACAACGTTATATTTTTCAAGGATGGAGACGAAAAAAGCGACCAAATCGAAAATCAACAGATTCGATAAAATCGGACTTGGAAGCAGCTGCACTTCCAACTCCTCTTATATCTCGTCCACTTCGATTGTTACCTGTTGGACAAAGTTTTACAATTGTGAAAAGCCCTTTATCTTCAAATCCTCAGCTAAAAACTCCTCCTCGACTTCGTTCTGCCTCTGCCCCTATGTCGGCCAATCACGCAGTGCCACGTAAGCGCACGATAGTATGGTTTGACGAAATGGAAAGGTATGCTTGTTCTCTTGAGCGAATTTATCGTTCCATTCATTGACCAAATTCACTGATCTGCATGTTTTTCAAAAGCCGTATCACCTTCACCCATTCTGGGTCAACATCGGGAGCTCAACACTCTGATCCATCATCGGAATCTCGACCATCCGACTCTTCATCTGATTCAATCTCATTACGATCTGGTAGATCACACTCTCTTAGCATCTTACCAGAATCTAATCATGAATTGAGAAGAGAAAGTAGTTTAGGTTCAGTCTCTGGACTTTGGCTCAGATATCAAGCTCATCAAGCTTAGATTTCTTCATGGACAAATCATTCCTCAAGCTCATCAATTCGTCTTGTAACTTCGCACTTATGTTCCAAATACTCGTCTTTTGTAAATACTATCTTCCATATAATTATTGGATTGAGGTTTGTTTGAGGATTTCAAACCCAATACTGAAGTCAACAAGACATATAGCTTCTTGTCACATTTTTAAAACAAAACATATTCCTATACACTAGAGACCAAGCTGCCGGGATCATCCAAAGCTCAAAGCTCTGAAGTGGCTCATCTGGATCCGATCCGCACCATGCAATGCCGAGCGCGCACTTGTCCGGCCACTCTGGAGGAAATAGGTTTGTTTGCTATGATCAATAAGTTTTTGTAACTGAACAGTTGTCATAGTGTTCTTCATGAACTTTGTTCAAAAACAGACACTGCCACTTGTCAGAATTATAGCCATATGCCCTTATTGGCAACGCTGACACCAGCACAAAACATACAGCCGCACGCTGTGAGTGAGTGAGATACTGCCTCCATACGAAGATAATTAGTAGCAAGTCAGAAAGCGGACAAATTAATTTAACAAAGTGAGGCTATCAAAAACCACTGAAATCAGATGAGTCAAACTTGAAACTTTGAAGAACATGAAACACTTGCATATATTCGGTCAAAATACCATATTACCAGTCAAATGTTGATTGTCAACCAACAAAGGTAGAAATCAAAGCCCAAATTGAAATCAGTCAAATCATCACCATCAAGAGGATCACGTTAAGGATCATTCGGCATCTACATCAAAGAGGAAACAAATACCAAAACTGGTGGATGTGACAGCAGGAATAAAATAAGCAGACATTGTACTACACACTGTACAGTACCTTTTGTTACACACTTTCCTGTCCCTGGTTCAAATCATACACATGAGATGGACATTTGCTTACTTCAAGAAAGAGGTTGACAACATGTTTGACAGATACTTACTGTTGTTCTCAAAAAGCTTGTCTGAGTTTTCCCGCAAAACTCCAGCAATTTGGCAGGAAAACTTGGACAAGCTTTTCGAGAACGACAGTATGATCTCATTGCTGTTCCACATGAGCACCAAGGAACTTCACATCATAACATGTTCAAGTTCAATCTTACAGCCCTGTCTAAAACCAATGGCGGAACCACCAAGACACATGCCAAGAATTCAGCAATAAGAGGTGTCGTTGGATGGAAATAACCTTGGGCAGGGTGCCTCAGTATTTGGTCTGAGGCTTTGAATCAGGCCCAAAGAAGACCTGGGATCATTCACTGGGAAATGTGGTCTATGGGAATCTACCTCCAACAACACCTTGGATCTGCAAATCCAAGGTATCTTTGCTGGAACTTGAAGTGAAGCCCAGGTGCACCTTTATTGGTGGTGGATGCAAAAGGTGCAACAATAAATCATCAATTCATGATAGGGCTATTAATTAACCCCAAACAGCTGACTCTGTATGATACTCTTTGTAATACATACTCCTCTGTCTGAACTCTGCCTCTTCCTTTGTACCAATAAGATATTTGGGGTGTGCCTTAATTGGCCCTGGTAACTTCTGGAGTCAAATCAGGGTTGGGGAAATCCCCGGGGGCGGGTCGCAGGCCATAATAATCCTTCAATACATCAAAATCTTTGTCAGAACATGTCCAATCAAATGCACTAGATGCATTAGGTGATGAATTGCAGAGATCAAAGAGACTACCCATGAGCAATACTACTGTCAAACTGTTGATGTCTTTTACTTCAGGTAATGAATGATGGGCAACAACCCCAGCTTTGCAATTCTGAAAGACAGTTAATTTGAGACTTGTATTGCCTTATTTAGATATCAAAGGCTTGGATTTTTATGCGTGGTATTTCAAAATGATCCTAATTAGGGGAGTTCCAGTTGGCCCAAAAGTGCCTAGAGTTTTTTGTACTTTGGCCTCCCCATCCCTCGAAAATTATATTTTTTTACAAAAAAATGTGCTTCTCAGGCAGGGCTGTCTGAAAGTTTTTGAAAGTTTCGAGATTATGACACCGCGGGAATCATTAAGTGTGAAACCGGATTGAGCAAAGTTGTGGTGTCCGCGTCCGCGACTTCCTTCAATCACGGATCTCGTTTGCCATGGGTTTGCCATAGGTTTGCAAGCTTGTCTCAAGCTGTCCTCTACATAGTCATCCACTCAGGCTGTAGTATGGACTAATGGAGGTACCATATGTCTAGACTCTTGTAACATATACATGATCTTGAGTGGTCTGAGGATATTGAAAGGAAAAACATGCATAACATGTACTGCAGCTCAGGCAGACAACTTGAGGGCAGCTTGATGCAAGCTAGCAAACCTATAGCAAACCTATGGCAAACAAGATCCACAATTGAAGAAAGTCGCGGACCCGGACACCGCGACTTTGCTCAATCGGGTTTCACACTTAATGATTCCCGCGGTGTGAGTACCATTTCAAGGTAGGTGTAAGGATTGGATTACATAGATTACAGTATGGGTTTACAGAGGTCATTGTCACTATACTCACTATCAACCCTGGCTCCACGTTGGGTTCTCTTTCCTCACGAACCCCGACTGGAGCTAGGTAAGAGTCATCATCCATTATAGCTATTCTATCTTATACCTTTTCTGATTGTTGTCTCTTTCCTGACAAACCCCGACTGGAGCTAGACTAGCGTGCTTGTAATGAAACAGGAGTTCTAAAATAGCTTTCCAGTGGTTAGATTCCACCGTGAGATTTCCCAAGAGTTCAGTGAAGGTTTCTCTATTGAGAACCTTACAGTAGGGACAGTTATATTTTAGACATTCTTTCAACTTGAATTGCCCGCATCTTTAAGCAGGCGCACTGGTCTAGACTTGGTACTTATAAGAAAATTTGAACATCAGCCTCGAAATAAAACATATACAACATATGAACGAGCGACTTGTGAAAAACAAAGGAAAGTAGGAATTATAAGTATGTCTGGTACTGCAGAGACTTGAAATCATTCAGATCAGCTTAGTTCGGCTTGCTGAGGGGGTTCTGATTTTGTTGAGGAACTGTATCTCTGCACGCATTCGAAGCCGGAGGTTCAAGCTGTTTAATGAGGTAATAAATATACAAGTCTGGCAGCTTGATAAACTGTGATTTTCCATGAAGAACAATGGTGCCGGGAACTGGTGGTTAGGGCCATAGAAGCACATGAGCATGCAAAATGAGTTGTCATGAAGCGGATAGTTCATGGCGAATGTTTGGTTTAATATTTGGTAGGATAATCTTCTGCACTTATGCCAGACTGTTCAGTTTGCCGATCGTAACTTTGTTTGAAATGTATACTTGACTTCGACACAACCGATTTCGAACTCTGCTTTCTTGAAGGTTTTGAAGCATGCAGTGGCACTACTGACGGGTGAGAGCGTACTCCAGCACTTCCAAACGGGGCTTCGCGTGTCTCAATAGTGTTTAACTGCGCATCGCGTCCATTGAGGCCTACATATGTCGGAAGGAGCGACAGCTCGACATCTTTGCCACCAGGATTGAATTTAGGCATGAAAGTTTCCTTGGTCTTCATGGCCTCGGAGGTTGAGGTCATAGTTGTGGCCGCTGGGTTCTGCGTCTGTGTATCTGCTAACTGATTGCGCGCGTGGACATTGAGTATGAATGCGATCCTGACAAGAGTCGATATATAATCAGTTTGTTGAATCTAGAAGGTAATCGTATGTACTAACCCGTTGCCGCCGATCGCGAACGGTAAGGTGAGACCCTGTTTCGTATCCATAGATAATGAGAAAAGAGTGAACACAGAGATTGAGAAAAAATCCATTGCGTACCACGCGAGTGAGTGTCAGCCACCCTTGATTTCGTAGAAACCCATCACCTTCGTAGGCCAGCTACAGCCCGCCCAATGTCAGAAAGTGAGATTTCCAAACTCCCGGAGTAGGCATATGATGAAGACGTACCTGAGCAATGAGGATAGGAACGTGCAAAACGACTGTCACATACAGAATCATCGCATGCGTCACCAGCCTTCTACGCTGTTCACGAATCTTGCGACCCATCTTTGAAATCTTTCCATTAGCTTCACCGCCTGACGCAGCCATATCCAATTTCTTTTGGGAGACTGATCGGGCATACAAACGACCTAGCGAGACAGCCAGCAGAGGCACATACACCTACTCGAGTCGGGGTAACATCAGTATCTTTCTCCCAATGACCCCCTTAACTGAAATTCACTTACGACACTGAGAGTAGTCAACTGCACTAGATATATCATGATGCCACTTCGAGTCAGTACGGCCATATTGTGCTACAAAGACAGCAGCAAGTGAGACTCAGAACACCAAAAATGTTACCCAACCAAGAGTTTCGAACTCACAGCATGTGGCTGCATATCTCGTGCTGGTTTCAGTATTGCTAATAGCTCCATGCGATTGTAATTTTGAGGAGTGGCAGTGACCTCTTTGGCATCAAGCGCTTGAAGGACGCCGTGTAATATTGACTTTGCCATAACATATTCCTTGTTAACCTTTGTGTAACAATAAAACACAATAGCTACGGAATCAAACAAAGAATACGATAAACAAAGTTATGGACATCAGCTGTGTCAACCGAAACTATGCGTCAGAAATCACTGACGGATTGGAATAATGAGTACTGCCAATAGTATAGCATGCATAACAACCCGGATTGCTGGATGGAGTCTCCCTCCCATGCCGGAAACCTCGCCTAGACCGGATTCACAGACCAGGGACGCACACTGACATGCACATACCCACAGGAAGACTTCAAAGACGAATAAAATTTCAGTAAGAATACGATAAAACGCATTAAATCAACATCTCCAATAGAAGTCCTGAGACGTACACCTTTGACAGCCAAAAAAAATTCATGATCAGTCAATGAAAATGTGATCATTCCAAAGTTTGTATATAGCTCACCATCCATTTAAAAGAATCGGTATATATTTAATTCCAAATAGCATGATCTCTCCAGATAGGTCACGTTCGCCAGCATTTGCTTGATCCAGGAGAAAGAGATCCGTTATGGCCACTGTGTCGAGACCTGCTGCATCAGTATTTCGGTACGGGCAACGCACCTATAAAGCGTTGAGGTTCGGAAGGGCGCAGTCATAAGATAGGGATACTGACGGATACTATATATCGCATATGTGGTGCCGCAGCCGCTCGCAACGTCGATCGAGTACAGACCGACTGCAATGCCGGCGCATTATGAGTTTGCTGTAGGGAGGACCGATATGACACAGCGACTTGAAGGACTTACGGCGCGTAAAATTCCAAGCTTGGAACGCGCCCACTTTGACCCGCGCGTAGATCAAATGCACTGATTGTACAAACATTCTGCGATGAGGAGATGGTGTTAAGGGCAGGGAGGATTTCCTCCCACTTCAGCTATTAAATGCAACCGAAAGCAAAGATGAAGCTTACATGATGAACAAGCCCAAGGCACAACGCTGGGCGATGGTCGCCCAACCAGCTAACTGCGGTGGCTGAAAAGTTTGAGAATGTTCATTAGTTTTGCGAGAAAGGTCAGTTGAAGGTTGCGAATTTCTTACCGCCATCACTCCCTTCAAGTATCTTGCTATCGCTGCATATGGATTTGTATCAGAGCGCAGATGGAGTACGAAGTCGACTATTTTCTTCTCTTCCGAAGACATTGCGGACAACTTGTGCAAATCTGGTAGGTAGGAAGATACTCTCTGTTCACGTTGGGGACAGAGGATGGGAAGAATGAAGTGTTGGTAGATATTGGAAGTCTTCGATACCTGCTCAGTGCTCACCCCTACTGACTCTTCCACGGACGGAATTATACAGATCTGAGATTAGTATTCAACTTATTCAACATTGCACACCGGAGCCAAGGACTCAATGGTAGACACATCGGTGCGGATTCTAATTTGATGTTATGCAAACACATTTCGATTCCACGAGCCGAGAATTGTTGACAATTTTCTTAGTCGATTTTTAAACTCGCAGATAGAAAGAACCTTTGAACTCTGCATGTGTCACGACGTCAGGAGGTAAGGATGTATGTACACTTTTGTAATTATCAAGTTGACTTTACATAGCTTTTCCACCGGTAGAAATGGTTCATCAGGTTTTGGGTGCTTCGAGGTCATCCGAGCTAAAGAGCTAAAGGATGATACTGTCGTTCTCGAAAAGCTTGACCAATGAACGACAGTAAATCTGAGAGCCCTTCAAAGCCTCCACGAGCCGAGCCCGGGCAAGCCTCAGTATCTCAGGCTGTGTTACTCTTTATGTCTTAGCATTTCACACGTCTCGACTTGTAATCGTGTTTATTTGAAAATAAGAAGAGTATCCCTAAACTTATCTCTACGACCGGCTCGGGTCGGCGTGGGACTCGGATAAGTTTAGAGTATCCCATTAGGACCCCGGATAGCTCCTATGAAGCTCCATTGTGTCAAGACTTGATTTCTGGACTTTTTGGCACCAAGGACATGTATGTTTTTTGCCCCAAAACAGGTTTTGACTGCAATTTCACAACAAACATTTCTCCGTAGGTCCATATTTCAGCCAATTTGCCTCCAAATACATAGACAACAAACATCAAGAGCCCTATTTTGGCACATATATAGAACCTTACAAACCAGAAAGCCTTGTTTTGGTAGATCACATCCCTTCTTCTGATTTGGTAAGATCCTGCTGAGTAACCCAGAAGAGATGGTGTATATCAATTGCAGGTATAAATGTGTACATGAGAAATTAAGGTGTCTCATCTCAGTAGGCTGCGGCAGTTGCACCATTTGACTTGTACAGATAAAGTGCACTGGAACATAGGAGACCTCCTGAAATTTATGTGATCAATCCTAGGTAATTTTCTGAGACTGTGGTGAGTCTGGCCTCAATTGAAGATATTATGAAGGCGGAATTGCTCTGTATACACAAGATACATAATAGCTCTGGGCAAAAAACAGATGGTTTTTGCTGCAAAGAAACATGCCAAAAAAATAAGATAATTCAGCCAAAATTGGCTTTTTGTCTTCAGCAAGACAATGGGGTTAGCTGGGGCTAGCTGGGGTCCCATCCCATTGCATGACCACAGTAGAATCTGATATAACCAATACTCAAAAAATTGGCCTCAGGATTAATGGATTTGACTGAGTATCAATTTTGTCAAACCTCTGGGACGGCAATAAAATTTTCGTTGCAGAGGAACATTGGTTCACAAAAAGACCTGTACAGAGTTATAAAGACCTCTGTATGGTGAAAAGTAGAAACACAAATATCACATAAGCACAAAAACTTTGATTTCACAATGATGTGGAATCTCAAACTTGGCTGAACTGAGTTTTGTTGACTGCAGCACACAGTTGGTCTTAGGATCACATGATTACAACACAAACCCCCAGTATTAATCCAATGTAAGAATACTCTTTCTTTGTAGATCTGCTCAATTGTATAATAGTATTCTCTGTTGGTATTGCATGTGCACTTGTTTGAAGCGTCATTGCACGCTCCATGTATTGATGATGTGTTGTTGCAATACATGTTCACAATTTTGCATTCACCAGTGATATCTTCTATCAAATCTCTCAACCATACTGTGTCTCTACATGCAGTACCCATTGCCATATATTTGGTGTGACAGGTAGATGAACCAACACAGGTTTGTCTTCTAGGCTTCCAGGAAATTGGTCATTTTGAGAAATATGTAATAAACTCATGTAATAATTGGGCTCCTTCACCTCCCCGGTTTGTGTCTACATAAGTGTGAATCAGGGTATCAACTTTTGATTTGATGGGGTTCATTGATAATTCTTGCACACCAGTTTTGTTGAAATGTCTGATTAGATATTCAATGGTGCTCCGGTGTTACTTTCTTGAGTATGATAAGAATCTTGTGAGGTAGTTGAAAGTGTATGTAATATCAGGAAGTGTTGCTACTGAAAGGTAGCAGAGGCTTCTGATTGCTGAGACTTGAGAGGTATGTTTCTGATCCTGCTTTTTCTTCTTCTTCAGTTGGTGATGTTGAAACTTTTTGAATGTTCATTAGTGTCTTTGCTGAACGTTCTCTGGTAAAATGGATTGCATGATTTTCTTGGTAAGGCCAGGTGGAGATAAATCAAAACTTCCATCTTGAAGACGATTTACATTGACTCCAATTATTTGATATAAATTTCTTTCCCACTTACTTGACAATTTTTCTTTGTGTGTATTATGAATTACATCTAGTAACTCTCCCTGTTACTCCACTGTTGTTGCTGTGCAACCAGATGATGAATGTGTCACTTCCACACCAATATATGCAAAGGGATTAATGGCATGGACTTGATTTGAATCCCATTCAAGTAAGGATGTTGTTAATATGCTTCAAGTTCAAGTTCCATCAGCATTGTGCACAGTGTTTATTTCCATACAAAGCTTCGATTTATCTGAATACTTTGTTCTTTTTCTTTGCTTCACACATATGGACAGCACTATTTGGCGACCGGTTTTTTTGACCCGACGCCTGGAGGTCGGATCATTAGTTTTTTGTCACCCTATTCAGTGCTATTGGCGCCCGCTTTTGATGTCAGAGCCCGGTTGTCCGTTTTGTTTTTGTTTCGTTTTCTCACTCACTAGACCTCTCCTGTACCAAACTCTCAATATGACTTATTTTCTAATCACAGAATATCAACGAGTAAAAGTGATCAATACTGATATGACACTTTGATCTTTGTACCGTTGAGGTCCTCGTGTACCATTGTAAGTGACTGCAGTTGTCATTTCTCCAATGTGCTCCACCTCATTTGCTCCAATACTCGTGTCTCAGTTTCTTTCATCAGCTGAGCTCTTAGTCGATAAATTGAATCAAAAAAATGAATCGATTCATCACGAGATGAATCTTTTTTGATTGAACTATGAGTTGTCTCTGATGAGATCAATCAAATGAGGCGAAGGTTGGATTAGGAGGATACAATGATGAAGGGTACGCCCGGTTTTGGCTCAGCCCACTAATTGGATAAAACTGCCCTGTTTGGTCATGAAGGGCGGTTGAATTCCATTTGAGGGCGGTAGACATCTACTTTGTGCCCGGTTGCTGCGGCTGCGGCACAATTTGGGTGATAGCGGGTCCGGGTTTGCTCGGAATCTGCGGGTTATGTACCGAAAATAGCGGGCTTTGGGTATTTCCAAAGTGGTTGCCAAATAGTGCTGTCCCACACATATATCCGGTATGGATTGAGAAATAAGTGAGTCAATATCATTATTTATATGGGCTGATGATATGTCAAATCAATGTATGGGCCAATTCCTGCATGTAGCAATAGTCAACATGATCCTCAAACACACAAATGTAGCATCTGGTGCAAAAGTTTTGGTGTAATTGATGCCTTTGTGTTGTTTCAATCCTTTTGCAATGAGTCAACTTTAAATTTGATTGGATTGCCATCTTCATCAACTTTTTTATAAGCAAACACACACTTTAGATCTATAGGAACAAGATCTGTTGCTTTGTCCACGACCTTCCATATGGCATACACACATTCTGTCCATAATGCTCACCTCCACATCACATGCCTCTTTGCAATTTGGTTATTCATTAGACCTCATTGCTTCAGTGTACCCGTCCCCACATCTAGGAACCGTAATCATTGGGTTCTGGACAAAACCTGGCCCCGCAGCTGCAGAACTTGAATGATTACGTGAATCACTTGGAGGGAACTGTACAATCTTGGTGGATCAAGAAGTTTCAAATAATCATCTCCATTGAGTGTGTGGTCAGCTGCCATATTCTGCTTATCAAGTCTCAACTATTCTTTAAAGTCTCCCAGTTTTAGAGTGTTGGTTATGTGTTCTATACTTCCTTTTCAATGTTAAGCAAGGTTAAGTAATTTGCTTAGGGAATCTGAAGACAATTTTTTGTGTTGTTCTTGAGTTAATTCAATATCTTTCTCATATGGAATTGGGGAATTTCTGATGGAAAAACAGTCATTACTTTTTGTCAAAGATCCACCCCGTTGCTTTTCCAACCAAGTCTTCCATTTCACAGGGAGAGGAGATTTTGTTTTTGAAGTCTAGTTTGTCATTGCCAGTGATAGCAAGTTCATTCCATCCACCTGAAAATTAACTACGGTGAAGCTATCACCTTGACATCAAATGTAAATAAAGTGATCCACTTCACATTGTACAGACCCCACACTAATAAGGAACTCCTCAATGCCATCCTGCCAGTCATTGGAAACCTTTTTAAGGCCATACAAGGATTTGAGAAGTAAAAGGGCTTTTTTTCCTCACCAGGCTGCTTGAATCCTTTGGGTCAATCAAAATAGATGGTTGCAAACAAATCAGAGTTGAGGAATGCGGTAACAGCATTCATCTAGAGGACCTCCCAGCCAAAGAAGGCAGCAATGGCAATACATAACAATTTGTAGTGAGGTTGGTTTGCCTGTGGGAACAGATGTTTTGACATAGTTAAAGGCATTAAAAGAGATCAAATATGGATGTCCTACAAAGCATTACAAGTTATGTAAAAGGGAGAGGTGTGAGGCAAAAAAAGTATATATATTTTATCAATGGGATAAATATGATAGAAGTTCTTGAATATTGTGAGACTTCTTATTAGGAGAAGTATCTTTTAAATTTTCTCTGAAAGCGAAAACAAAAAGTGGGAAGAGCCAGACTTTGAGATCATTCAGAATATATGTATGATTATCAAGAGGTTAACCAGCATCCTCAATGTAGGTGGTAATGAGGTATCTAAGATTTTGGATATGGTAAAGAGCACAGCAGTGAAAGTCACACACAACATGACGGCTTGCACATTTTTTGTTGTGGCTACATCACTTTGGCACCTGTAAGCTATTCTTTTTTCTAAAAGCTTACTCCTAGTGCCCAGGCATTTTTGTTCCTCCCTGTTCTCTAGATTTTGGCTCAACTTAAACTCAGTGGTGTTGGTTCTTTGTGCAATACTACTTGTCTGAGAACTTACCGTATATGTGATGTTCCAAGTCCCACACTGTTGACATGTCATCCTGAACCTGTTGTTGTATCATGAGCACCTGCTCAATTGTCACACATGAAAATTAGTGTGCTGGAAACTTTGTGTGGACTGAGCAGAGAGGACTCACCCTAGAAAGCCCCTATGTAACCATCCAATGAAAACCATATCCATTGGGGTTTGAGAGTTGTACATCACTTTTTTTGTATTAGCTTCAACCTGCTTCAAGAGGCTTCAATCTGCCACATTCAAGGGCTGTATTGTTTGCTCTAGGGACTCTCACACCTGTACTCTCAAAGATCTCAAGGCTTGCCTCCAAACAGATTAACCTCTAAGCCTTCAAGTTACTACTTAAACACATTCCACCAAAGTATAGGCCAGGCTCCCACTGTCACTTGATGACTCCTGATTAGTGCACAGCAGGTTGCATGTCATTTAGCGTAACACAAGCACTCTGTGGGTGGCCATGCCTGCGCGCCTTGCAGAAGGGCTTGCGACTAATTGTCAAATTCTGGTACAGATACTCCAATCCTAAAGTCCTCTTAAGTTGTTTTTTGCTGTTTCCCACTTTCCTTGCTGATAAATACCACTTTAACTTGCAGGCAATTATGTTCAGGATTGATTTCTACATGTCTTTGGCCATTAATCAACCAGGAAATGATGCTCTATCATTCTGTTTGCAAGACAAGTATCCAAGCTTTATGTCTCACTTGCAAAGGGGTGTACAGGCTGTATTTGCACTGCACACAACTTAGAATTCAAAGAAGAGACAGCACAGGCAGGTGTTAAGAAGTTTAACCTACTTGGTTGGTTGCACCACTCCAAGTGCCAACAACATGAGGCTACAAGCATGTGTAGAAAGTTATGCTGAACAACATTTCCTGCAAGGTAATTAAGTGGTGTTTATCAGCAAAGAAAGCAGGAAAAATCAAACAACAACTCAAGAGTACTTCACTGTAAACATGATACAGTATCCCCAAGTGAGATTGGGAAAATAATTAAAATTGTAGTTTTTCATGAAAAGACATATCACTGCACACCTGATCCATATCACCCACACTACATATGTGCAGCATGATAGAAAAATTGGGAGCTATCATGTACATAGAGAGCTGCTCAGCTATTGGCTCATTGGAATGAGTATATCATATGTAATACCTTCTGTAATTTTTTCCAGCTTGACAAACACATTCCAAAAATTGACTACATACACTTACCCATATTTTGGTGTAATTTGGTCAACTAAAATTCATGTAAAACCCTTTCTGTTACTGTTTGATGGCTTTCCAAGTATTGCCTGATTAGCTATGGCGGTATATGTAGTCAATTTTTGGGACAATTTTGTCAAACTGGAAAAATTTACATGATGTATCACATGTGATTGACTTATTTAGATGAGTAGGGAACTGAGCAGACCTGTATGTACATGATAGCTAACAATTTAGTCAGCTTGTTGCACATATGTAGGGGGAGTGCTATGCTCAAGTGTGCAGTGATAGATGTTTTTATGACAAACTACAATAATACTCATTTCCCCATTCCCACTTGAGGATGATGTATGATGTTTACTGTGCTTAAGGGTTGGAGTGTCTGTGCTAGGGCAATTAGTGCAAGCCCCTCTGGGAGGCACACGGATGTGGTTGCACAGAGAGGGCTGTTGAAGTGTGCAATCAGCATAAAGAAGAAGTAGTTAAAATTACTAGTAAAGTTGGATATACAAAGAGAGACAAATATGAAAATCATTAGCGAGTGAAAGGAGCCTTACGCTATTAACAAATTGCCCCAATATGTTGTAAAGAATTGATTACTTATAAGCTGTCTTTTCCTTGCTCGACTTACTTCTCTTTTCCCCATCTTTGGGAAGAGAAGTAAGTTCATTTCTACTTTTTTATCAATCACATCTAGCATTATAATTGATGCCTTATTTCAACTTGTTTTTTTTTCTTTGCTTGATGGCATCTTTCATCTTATCTCGTAGAACCAAAGATCAGTTATCTATTAAGGGGTTTCAAGTTTAAATTTTTTATAAGACTTTTTAAAAATTCAGTAAAGTTTTATACAACACTGTAAGATTTTAAATTTGACCATTTGTAAAAACCAAGCACTATGAATAATTACAGTTGTAAAAAGAATTGAAGCGGTGAACGTATTGTTCCAAGAATTGGCAACATTCCTTTTGAAGACAATGACGAGATGGCCTTCTTGACCAATCTCATGTTTGATGAAGTCGACAATACCATGATTGAAAAGGTCAAAAGGTTGACCAAATGATTTTTAGAAGCGTATGTTTACGCTAATTTTAAAACAGGAGATGTAAAAAGGTCTCCTGTTTTAAAATTATTTTACATGAAATTTATAACATTAGGGGGGCTCAAGTCAAAAAATTTTACTACTTTTATCGTAAAAAACATTTCCCAATTTCATAAAATTTTGCGTGAATTTTATGAAATTGGGAAATGTTATACGACATCCCAAATTTTTTTAAGCAGCAAATTTGCGTAAATTTACTGCTCAGAAGCAGATCCGAAAGAAATTCTTTGGTCCTTTTTTACAAATTGGGAAAAGTTTTTACAGCACGGTACCGTAAAAAACTTTCCCCGATTTTTTAAGAAAAGGCGGCAAATATTTTGACTTGAGCCCCCTTATTAAGGGGTGTCAAGTTCAAATTTTTACATCAAAAGAAATTAAACACGGGAAAGTTTTTACGTTTTGACTGTAAAAAAACTTTGCCAAGTTTTTATGATCACTTGTAAACCATGATCAAGACTTTTCGGCTTTTTTGCCTCAATTATCCGCTTGGCAAGGAGAAAACTGTTGGTAAGAGGATGCAAGGTTGCGCTTGCATCCACTCTCTATTCCACCTTTTTCCAAGAGTGAAACAGCCCAGGTGAGGTCTTTAAATTTGGGTTTTAAACTTACCTGTTTATGTTTTTACAAAAACGGGATTCAAAAAAACTTTCCCGTTTTTGCAAAATTTACGTAAATTTATGCTACGACGGGAAAGTTTTTTACAGTTTTTTCCGTAAAAAAATTGAACTTGACACCCCCTATTAAGGGGGCTCAAGTCAAAATATTTGCAGCCTTTTGTTAAAAAATTGGGGAAAGTTTTTTACGGTACCATGCTGTAAAAACTTTTCCCAATTCATAAAAGAGGACTGTAAAAATTTCTTTTGGATCTCCTTCTGAGCAGTCAATTTACGCAAATTTGCGTAAATTTGCTGCTCAAAAAAATTTGGGATGACGTATAACTTTTCCCAATTGCATAAAACTTTGTGTGAATTTTATGCAATTGGGAAAAGTTTTTTCGATTAGGGGGTTTCAAGTCAATAAATTTACGGTATTTTACAGTCCAACAAGTTGTCCGATGTTGCAAAATATACCGTAAATTTAAAAAAATCGGGACACCTTTTTAGGTGTCCCAAATGGTGTTGACCATTTATTTGCAGAAAAAAAACCCACCGTAAAATTTAAAAAACTTGTCCGTTTTTTAAAAAGTTTCACAAAATATTTCTGACTTGAAACCCCCTATTGTTGAGTATCTTGTAGGAGGTTGTGCTCATTAGTGCTTTAGCGCATGCTATTAGGTGAATAACATTCCATCTTTGGGAAGAGAACATCTTTCATCTTATCTCGTAGAACCAAAGATCAGTTATCTATTAGTGATAACATATAACTAACATCAGTCTGAACCACTAATCGGTCATCATCTCTATTGTTGAGTATCTTGTAGGAGGTTGTGCTCATTAGCGCTTTAGCGCATGCTATTAGATCCCCTGTTCAAAGACTTCAATTCATTCTCAAGGGCTTGTGTTAAGCTGATATTCTATACAGGGTTTCACCTCTTCCGCTCTCCAATCTTGCAGAAGAACCCACAAGACCTCACTCATCAACACATCTCTCATTCTTGCTGTGACCCAATCTTTGCCCCAATGGGTGAGGCAATGCCTGCAACTGTGGCGTGTTTGACAGCTTTGGCAAGACTTGCAGACAATGACACCAGATACGCCAACTCCACCTTATTCCTTAAATGGATATAATCAAAGGGCATAATTCCTTATGTATTAGGGGGTTTCAAGTTAGCTTTTTTTACGTAGTTTTATGCTACAACAACTTGCCCTTTGTTGTAAAATATGCGTAATTTTTTACAAGTGGGACACCTTTTTAGATGTCCCAAATTAAAAATATGTTGGTTTTACACAGTTTTTTTTACAAAAAACTTGACCAAACTTTCAAAAAATACGCAGAAAACAAACAAACTTGAAACTCCCTATGATGTCGACTGGGAACCTACAATAGGGGGTTTCAACTCAAATTATTTTTGTGAAAATTGTAAAAAAACGGACAAATTTTTTATAACAGTGGATTTTTAAAAATTTGTCCGATCTCATAAAAGATGCTGTAAAATATATGAGCGTAAAAGGAGCAAACTTGTCCGTTTCACTATCCGGACAGCGCTGCACCAGATCATCTGTGATGGGTCAAGCCAATTTGACTTCAAACCTTTGGTTTCCTTCTTTACCACATCAATCAATCACAATCCATCTCAATTTATTTCATCAATCATATCTTCAACACATCAAATAAGATGGTCCGCACATCTCAACGGAAAAAGACACTGGCTGAGGTTGAAAACTTTTGTGAAATGATGGATATTGATGAAGATGACAATTGGTTAGCAGAGCAGGTCTTGGGCGAAAAGATATTTCCTTCGGTCGGCGACATACTTTTTGAAGACGATCCAGACACCGGTGACCTTATTGACATCTTGTTCAACGAAGCTGGCGAGGCTCGAGAGTTGTTAGTAATCTTAGAAGGCTTACGGTACCACAATGCTCGATGGAAGATGCCTTACGAGATGGAGTTCAGTCTCAATGACCTTCTCCGAGATCGAGAGGTCGAGTTTCGACAGTGCATGCGAACCTCACATGCTGGCTTCTACGCCGTTCTCGATCGGATCTCTGCTCATCCCATCTTCATATCCAACAGTAATAACCCACAGCCTCCAGTGGTCATTCAACTAGCCCTTGCCCTTGAACGCCTCGGCAGTAACGGAAATGGTTGTGCGGTGCGTCGGATGGGAAGAGACTACAAGAGATCGATGGGCACTATTATCAAATGTACCCGACGAGTAATTCACGCCATCATCAGCACAAGTAGTCACTATATACAGTGGCCTGGACCGGAAAGACGAGAAGAAATCTCCGCGGTGATGGCATTAGAGGGCTTTCCAGGATGTGTGGGTTTTGTTGATGGAACCAACATCCCTCTCTACCAACGGCCAGGTCTTGATGGCGAGACCTTTTTCGATGGAAAAAAACGTTACTCGATCAATTGTCAAGTCGTCTGTGACTGTGATCGCCGTATCACAGCTTTCTACACTGGATGGCCTGGATCCTGTCACGATTACAAGTGCTTTTCGATGATGACACTTTGTACTGAACCAGAACGTTGGTTTTCAGAAGGTGAGTTCAACCTATGTGTTCAATTTTGAACAAGTCTCATTGACAAACCTTTGACTCATTGTTGATCATAGGTGAATACATATTAGGCGATTCTGCCTACAAAATCAGCAACACCGTGGTTTCTACATTTAAAGGTCAAGCAGCCAATCTCGTGGAAAACAAAGCCTTCAACACACTTGTTGCCCAAGCTCGTATACGTAACGAACATACCATCGGGATCTCGAAGTGCCGTTGGGCCTCACTTCAATGCTTACGGCTTCGACTTGACAAGCCCAAGCACATGAAGTCAATCCTTCGATGGATACATGCCTCTTTTATCCTACACAACCTACTCGCTGCCCTGGGAGATCAATGGGACGATGAATATGCTGATGACTATGCAAATGACATGTATCAAGGCGTGGATAACTTGATTTTGGCAATAAATGAAATTGGGGATAATGAGGTCGGTCGTCTACGCAGAGAGCTAGTGCAAGACTTTGCTTTAGATTTTGCTCAAGAAGACGCATAGGTTCTTCTTTGCTTTAAATACATGATTTAATTGTTTTTTACAAATTTTTCCTTTTTTTTGGTTGTAAGAAAGAAATCAAGAAACCTTGAAAAACGGGAAAATTCTGGGTTCCTTTCATGTAACAGAACAGAGTTGAAATTACACATAAGCTGATCAAAACAAAGTACTCGACATTTTGGTTAATAAGATACTTGGAATTTTGGTTAATAAGATATTTGACATTTTGGTTAATAAGACACTTGACAATTTGAATAGAAAGGAATTTTCATTCATTAAAAACTATCTTCAAGTACGCTGAGATTTCATCTACAGACATGCCATCCCTTCGACAGGTCTCCATAACATCTAAACGAGTTCTCAATGCTAAAGTACTCGCTTCTGCCTGTTTGCTTGCAGCTGCTTGAGAGGTTTCTAAATTGAACTTCTCACGAGCCCAGAGTATTTCTCTCTCATTCTTATCAGCTTCTACCTGCACTCGTCTCTCTTCGATAAGTGTCCGTTTTGATTCAGTGTCCATACTTCTCTCTTCACGACGTTTCATATTCTCATCGTCACGCTCATACTTGGTCTTGTCCCAGGTCAGTGATTCTTTAGCTCGTTGATTTTCAGAGTCGAGTTTTTTCAAATCATTCTCATTCTTGGCTTGAAACTTTGAATCTAGGAACGCATACTTCTTATCGTCGCGGTCGTCCATAAGAAAGCTTGCTGGTCCTTTGCGGCGTTTTTGATTAGATTCATCAATTGATGCCAAAGGTTTGGCAGGTCGATCGTCAGTGGCTGCATTTGAAGGCTTGCGTTTTTTGTTTGTCGAAGAGGTTTGATTGGGTTCAATTGGGGTATTGTCAATTTCGGGTAGAGTAATTGGAGAAGGGAGTGGTGGAAACTCGGGGGAGTTTTCAGTATTGTCTAGGATTGGATTGACTAGACTCTCAGCTAACCCGTTGTCACTGAGATCTTGCAAGTATTCATTTGAATCGATTTCAATATTGATTTGTTTGTTGGCGTCAGAAATCAAGGCCGACCAATCGACATCATCACCAGCAAGTGAGTTGAGAATAGGATCAATCACGTCATCTTCAACCTGATTAGCTGCTTGTGTACCTTCAATAACAACCGAATCTTCATCTGAATCGTTTTCTGAATCCGTCTCGATATCGCCTTCGACTCGATTCATGCTATCCAAAAGGGCGTGTGGGTTGACGTTGGCTTTGTGTCCATAGAGTTCGTCTAGAAGTTCATAGCAAGGACATATTTTTTCTGCCTTTTTTTTGAGGGTGTCCATTTCATCACCTGCTTCAAGACCTTCACCTGTACTTTTGAAAAGTTTCTTTGCTGCCATATATCTCTCTTTTATCGCCCTCCACCTTTTCATTAAATCAGTCCCTTTCAATTTCATTTGTTCATTAGAGCTTTTTGTTGATGTGCGATTGTTATCGTTATGAAAGACATTCATCATACTTGCAATTGTAGTCCATGCCCCATTTCGACTGAGGCCGAGGCTTGGCTTGCTTCCCGATCCAAAAAGGGCATTTTTGACTTTAGGCTTACTAATCTCCTCGATTAAACGCTCCAAATCCTTGTGATCAAAGCGAGGATTGTGGTAAGGTTTCTCGGCTGTTTTTTCATCGTCTTCGACAGGTTCAGGTAATTTGGACGCTTTTTTGGAAGTAGTCGCTTTAGGAAGAGTAGAAGAAACCCCGGCTGGCTGTTTGGCCACGGTCCTCTTAGCAGGTACAGGAGTTTTTGATATAGCTGGCTTGGCAGGAGTCGGCTTGGATTTAGTTGGCTTAGATGTAGTTGGCTGGGCAGGAGTTGGCTGGGCAGGAGTAGAGCCTGATTCGATCTCTTTGCGCATCTCTTTTGACTTTCGGATCTGAGCTGGAGTCGGGATGGCGTTTGGAGGCAGATTCAAGAGAGCGACATCCTCCTTAACCTGTATATTTGACCTTCGAACCATTCTGACAACAATCCAAAGTGTCAGCAAGCACACTCCAAATCTGAATCATTCTCTATAAATTCAGAAAAACAAACCTTCTAATTGTTTTAGTGGGTTAAACTTCTACCACCGGTGTTATCTACACCCTAAATCAATCCAGGCTGGCTGAAGAGTGGAAACCGAACATGGAATATGGTAATTTAGTCAAATGTATACCTCTATGAATCAAAATGCTGTGTGTCTCACCTTTGAATTGATGATTGCAATTCGAAGCCGAAGGTAAAGAACTAAAGATTAGATTTGAAAGATCGAATTCAAACGGAATCTTGCGGATAAACTTGATGAGAGATGATCGAGGTAAAGAAATGATAATTTGATTGAAAAGAAATAAACTTGAGGAAGAAAACTAATGATCTGATTCGATGAGGGAGATCAAAGTCAAGATACAGAGAACGAGGTAAAGAGGTAAAGAGATGATCTTGACTTGTGTTTTCAAATCGGTCAGCTGTAAAAACTACCACAAAAGTGCGTCATCTTGTCCGGATTGTTGAATTTTTACGCAAATATACGGTTTTATGAATTCGGACCACCTAAAAAGGTGTCCCGGATTTTTAAATTTTACGGTAAATTTTATGGTCTCGGACAACTTACCGGACTGCAAAATACCGTAAATAATTTGAGTTGAAACCCCCTAATGTGTATATCCCGAAGCGCAAAATTTCAAGTTTGAACTTGAAGGGTCCTGTTTTGCAGGGTACCCCATAGTATTCAACAGGTAGAGTACGCAGCCAATGTTGGATAGGCTTGTTGATATTGCAATGCTTTGTTTAAGAATGATTTCCAAGATCCTCCAGGGGCGCGATGAATTTTGACCGCTAGATTCACACGAATTGGCATGGGTTTTTAGCCAAAAGATCAACCCGTAAACAGACATTTACATCTGCACGGCCCCAGCAACGGAGGGGTGAAGGCAACGTGAATAAGTGGCTCACACTATTGCGAAGATTTTGCGTTGAGGAGCAGCAGCTTTGTCTGGATTGCTCTTGGATACCCGCTACGAAAGCTACAAATTGAGATGGCCTTTATGATGTACAGTATCTACAGATAAACAAGTGATTCGAGCAGAGAGACGAAAAACAGTAGCCTCGTCCACTATCTAGAATGCTTGGTAGTGGAGAGGCTTGGCATCATTCTGATCTGCTTGGCTCGGTTTGCAGTGTGGATTCTAAGCTGGTTGACTAGTTGTGAGTCTTTCCATTCACTTTCAGCCGGAGGATCGAGCTTCTTGATGACGTAGTAATAGATATCCCAGTCTGGTAATTTCAAAAACTTTGGTTTTACATGAAGAAATATACCAGTTTCGTGTCAGAAGCAGAGTCACAGAGCGTTATAAAAGCGAGAGAGAAGAAAATCCCAGTGAGCTTACTCTATCATAAGTTTGCAATTGTTCTATATTCCACTCTTCTAGTTTCCCACCATCGATAAAAGTGCTCAACAAGAGCTCCATCTCTACAATCCCACGTTTACGGCTCTGGTACACAAGCCTAGCACGAAGAGATTCGATCGATTCATCCAGCTTGACCGATTCTTCGAATTGGTTTTGGTTGGAACTCATTTCGTATTTTTCTGGGATACGAGTATGGTGGAGAGGACTTTGAAGTGGAATGGGGTATGGATCTGAGCCAAAGGATGGTTTAGTGACTTCCTTCGAGGGTGCGAAAATAGGATGTAACTTTGAGTCTTGTTGGTCTGATAAAGATTGCTTGCTAGTTGAAAAGTTGAATGATAGCCCAGGGATTCGTGCTGAATTTGCTAAACGATTCAGCGGACATCGTCGGAAAGTCAATGATAACATATTTGATGATGAGGTGAAGGTGTTTCTCTGGGCTGAGGAAAGGAAAAGCGATAAAGCGAAACTTGAACAAAAAAGTCTACAAATGGGCGGCTATACAGGCACACTACACAGACACATAGAACGTGCGGATGCGGCTGCGCGCACTCTGGACTCTATGTAAGGCCTATGTACAATAGGGGGTTTCAAGTTCAATTTTTTTTTGTGTAATTTTTAAAAATTCAGACAAGTTGTTCGTAAAAAAAATCTTCGTAAAACAACGTAATTTTAATTCGGGACACCTAAAAAGGTGTCCCGCTGTAAAAAATTTACGCATATTTTACAACAACGGGCAAGTTGTTGTAGCGTAAAAATACGCAAAAAAATTCAACTTGAAACCCCCTAATGTACATGATATAGCAACGCCTGAAGCGCCCCACTTTTAGGCGTGTTTTTGCAGCGGGACAACTTCCCGCTACATGTCAAGACCCGATACATGACTGGCAGAGCGGTGCAGATGTTGGACCTGCCCTTGCTGCCCTTCCATCTTTATGAAGCCAAGCAAGCAGGACAAAGCAATAGGTATATTCATATTTTTTTGTTTTTTTAATACAAACACAATGAATATGTACATATGTAGAATAGGGTACTTGAATTAACAGACAAATAAGGAATAAATTGAAAGTGTAATGGGGAATAAAACAAGATCAGTATAATGATTGAAAATGAGTGACTTAAAACATTAAAAAATCACAGAGAAAAATAAAATAAAAAAACTATCAGCGGAAGACTACATTTTGTGGTCTTACTTTCACTCCTTTCACTCCAGATTTACCCTCCTTGGCAAGACCTTGATTGGGTGGCATACTAAAATAACATATAGTGAACAACAAAAAACATACAATGACAATGAGGACAAAGAAAATATTAAAACAACAGAACTTACACGTAGATCAATGCAGTTTCATCCATATTATATATGTCCATGAGATTATAAGCTTTATTGATATCTTGAACAGTCATAATGTCAACTGACCCAGCTTCCCCATGGTTAGTACAGAGCTAATTGTTGTTGATCTGCAGGGAGGTTCCTTTCACAAGCATGATACTTCCATCAAGCTTTGATAACCTTTCCCGTGATAATGACTCCAGAAGCAGGAACCTTGTCAATCCATTGCTCAAGCATCTATTTGAGCTCAAAATGCTTCACTGCTCAAACTTGAAGTGCTGTTTGAGCATTGAGTGGACCAGTACCACAAATTTTTAGCCCAGAGACAACCCATTGGCTGAGTGTTGGTTGCTTCAAGTTGAGATCAGGTAAGTGTCAACTGAAGTGCTCAACTGTCTTCCTCTGGCTTTCTCCACGTGCATGGAACCATTCAAGAACTTAAATCCTCTGAGAAATGGCAGCCAAGCAGATCTTGGTTGAGGTTCCTTTGGACGTTTTCTTAGCAATTGAACATTGGTGATTTCTTGGCTTTATATTTGGCTGGGGTGATATGAATTTTCTTTTCTTCTTTCAGATCAATCTTGTGCTGTAAGAGCCATGATGTCATCAAATGGAGATCAGCTCAGACATTGACTAGAGTTTTTTCAACAAAGGTTAAGAATTTTGTTCATTACAAGCTGCTTGGTAACAAGATTTATGAGATACAAAGTTGAATCTGGGAGTTTTTTCCCAGTTTCCCAGGTTTTGTATTTGGCTGTGTTTGGAATGTTCCCACATTCTCCCAGTTTCCCAGTTTCCCAAAATACAGCCAAAAACAAAAACAAAAACTGGGAAACTGGGAAAAAATCCCAGATTTAACTTTGTATCCCATTATTGGACTAAGTTGAATTGACTAGAAACAAAAAAGCAGGTATGTGAGAATTGTGAGGATAGTTTTGGCTCCACATACTTCAAAAATGGGTTGTTCAAAAGTTGCTTAGAAATTAGTGGGATGAGTGGTGTAAGACTGAAAAAAGTGAGAATAGTGAGGCTCCTGGAATGCACCTAAGGAGGTCACTGTCAAAAAAGGTGGGATTTTGAACAAATGTTTGACAGATGTCACTGACCAAAATGGTTGGATTTTGAGCTCTGAGCTGCTCTGAGAGGACTTTTGTAGCATGGTTGGTGACAGAGCTTGCCAAGGATCTAGGCTTGTTGTGACCTGTAGTGACTGTTAGTCTAATGCTGTCTATTGAGAATTCGTGTATTGAGAGCCATTGAGAGCCATTGAGATATTATGAGATTATACGTACTAACCCTTTGAGACGTGTGAGGTCATTTGGGGACTAATTTTAACATTATTCTAAGACTAGAGGGTTCCTTTCCTCTGATCCTGTTCCTCTGTTTGTGACAAATCTGAAGATTCACCTGGATTTATTCAAAATATCATCATATAAACATTTCTATACTTCAAAATGGCCAAAAGAACATTAGACTCACCAATGGGTGCATCTCAGGACAAAGCCAGAGCCATTTTCATTGAAAGTGACTCTGAAACTGACAAAATCATGGACAAGTTTGGCAACACCACTACAAAACAACCAAAACAACATGCAGGGAAGACACCTCAACAAGATGTGATTGCATCTTGTCCCTTGTCTAAGCCAGGCAATCCTTGTACTCTTTGTAAGATAAATCAAACAGTTTCACACAAAACACTTTATTGTCATTGTGGAACTAGGTTAAGATGTCAAAGGGACACATGGAAGCTGCCATTGACCTTTGGTCCAGCAGTATGTCCTAGTTATATGTGTCTTATAAAGGATCAGAGCTTTACATGTAAAAAAAATCAGTTTTTTTTTACTTAGACAGATGTAAGAATCAAACAAAGCTAGTCTGTAATAACACTAGCCTCTCCTCTTGGGTGACAATGGCCAGTATGTAACAAAGCCATGAGCCAAAATTCCACTCATCAATTATCTTTCTCATCCATGTCATTGAGGCTGTACCTATGATGAATTTGGCTTGAAGAAATGTATAATATTTGTTGAACAGGAGATTTTATTGATTCCAAATGATACATCATGAGATTAAGACTTAAATGAGCAATCACATGGCATATCTGTTGAATGAGTGCATTTTTACAATTGGTATCTGGAGAGTTACTCACCCTAGGTGTGGTATGATGTATAATATAATACCAGGTGTCATGGGTGAGGCTTAAACTTGCTGAATTTGACTATCTATTGACCAAAAAATTACGTGATGTTGCAACATTAAGTTTGAAGTTTCAGGTGGATGCAATATAAGTTATAGTTTTTCACAGATTTTGATTCCTTTATGGCCAATCAAAAATCTCAATGGTCTAGATTGCAAAACAGTGAGACCTCAGTTTGGAATACTCAAGATATGAATAAGAAGAAGAGGTGCAAAAGACATTACCGGAAGAAAGAGTTCATGACAAATAATTTGACAGTCACGCAGTGTATCAAGTAAAAACCTTTGAACTTCTCCCACATTCTTAGTACATGTTGATCAGCATTACTAACTTCAGTTTGTATAAAAATTTCAGGTAGGATTCTTGCACCCGGAGTCAGTTCAGATGGATGAGGCCCATCATCAACTTTTTCATCTGGATTTAGAGTAGGTTACATAATTTTACAATGACATCTTGATTGATTAGCTTCAATTGCCAAGATCACTTCAGCTGCAGATACAACAAATCCCATCACTCACAGCTAGACAGGTAAACTCATGAAGAGAGGTGCAGGATGATTAAGGATCAATGCAGTTGATAGGTCAATCCGCATGTTCCCCGGATAGGTCACTCGTAGATGTAATTTGAGTGATGGTTGACAAAAAGATGAGCTACGACTTTGAAGTGATGGATGTCTAGTTTCATAAATTCCCGAGGGTGATTATGTACTCTGCCAGTCCGGAAGATTTGGATCGGTAGAAGTAAGGAAAGCAGTATGATCACGGGGAGTTTCTACTGCTTGATGAGATCGATTGGCATTGAAGGACATTGCAATAATAGGAGAGGGTCTAGAACCAAGAAATCGACTATCAGAGTTGGGAGGATACCAATTGGCAAGATGGATATGTCGAATCATGATCATTTGGCTGAGATCTTGATGATTGAGCTCGTATATCAGCGTCAAAGAAAGCTTTACTAATATCACTAATGACGATGATTTGAACATCGGGTGAACTATCACCAAACTCGACCGATTGAATAATGATTGGATCTAGGAATGAGGTAAAGGGACTGATGGTATTCGATCAAGTTGATCAGTCAAATTCTTGGCCAATAAAGGTGAAAGTGATGACCGATTCATCTCAAATGTCATTTTTGACTTCACAACTTCAAGAGCTCAGCCAATCCATCATTCTCATCTTTTCCACCAAGGATCCGGACCAAAACAACAAGAAAGACACAGTCTTTTGTGACCGATGAGAGACTCGCTCACTGTTTAGTTTTGATCTAACATATCTGAGGCGTAAATCTCATTGTGCTGTTCTCTGACTCTCTTTCATCTTATCTTCAAGTGATACACATTCACATTCCGGGAAAAGATTGAAGATGGCTAGCGCTCTGAAAGGCATTCGATCGACATAATCCACAAGTTATATTTGATACCTTGTGCGGGTTATAGAATTCCTAAATCATCTCAAGGCAGTTTCTATCTGACAAAAATTTGATGGCTTGTAAGATATAGGTAGAGATAAGAGCGAGGTGGCAATGCATTGTGTCACACTATCTCGTGTGATTCGCAAGAAGCACGATGAGATCAAACCAAAAGAGGACTCAAGAGAACTAATCGGATGCGTGTTTTGTTCAAGCGCATAAGTATGCTAAATTGCGTGGGAAATGGGAATGTTTCGATTCTGGGGTTGTTATGTGATGGTGATATAGCTAAAGTGATTGCAAGAGTTTGTACAAAATGTTGGTATTGAGAGTAGGTTGTACATGGATATCAAAAAGATTTACAAGTCACATTAACAGTTTAGCTAATAAATAATGAGAAATACATTTGAAAACAATTTATACGGCTTGATGTTTAGAATACCGCACCGGCATGTTGCTGAGCACCAGCATGGAACCCAGCACCAGCTCCAACACCTGCGCCAGCACCAACTCCGGCACCAGCTCCAACACCTGCACGAGCACCAACTCCAGCTCCAGCGCCAACGCCGACACCAGCTCCAACACCTGCATCAGCTCCAAAGCCCGCACCGACATGCTGACGAGCGTTGAATCCAGCGCCGTGAAAGCCACCTAGACCAGCGCCGGCTCCAACACCAGCATCAGCTCCAAAACCGGCACCAACATGCTGACGAGCGTTGAATCCAGCACCTTGGAAGCCACCTAGGCCAGCGCCAGCACCTACTCCGGCACCAACACCAGCACCGAATCCGGCACCAGCACCTAAACCAGCACCAGCGTTGAATCCAGCGTCTAAACCAGCACCGGTGTTAAAGCCAGCACCTGGGAAGCCACCTAAGCCAGCACCTCCGCCGACACCTACACCAGCATTGAATCCTGCACCTAATCCTGCACCAGATCCAACACCTGGTACTACACCAGCGCCTAAGCCAGCACCAGCGTTAAATCCAGCGCCAACACCTTGGAAGAGACCAGCACCAGGAATACCTAAGCCTTGACCGGCACTATAGAAAAAAACGTCAGTCTCGGAATTTGTTAAGAAAACAAAAATAAAATTACTCACCCGAAGTCGGCTCCAACACCAAAGCCTGCACCAGCTCCAACACCTGCTGGACCAACACTGTTCAAAAAGGGAATCAATTAATGCGTGTTCATATTTGTGATGAAGAGAGTATATGACTTACCCAACTCCTTGACCAACTTGTGCTCCAACACCGAAATGTGAGCCTCCAAGGAATCCTTCTGATGGGCCACCAAGTCCAAAGGCTGGTCCACCGAGTCCAAAGGAAGGTCCACCAAGCCCAAAGGACGGTCCACCGACTACAGGAATGGGACCTCCAAAGCCCGGTCCACCGAGTACAGGGACGGGGCCACCGAGTACAGGTCCAGGACCTGCAAATCCAGGTCCCGGCACAATGAGTGGTCGCGCAGCAGTTGGAAGAGGGGCGTTGCTTCCGAATGGAGTGGGTGTCCCACGAGGACCGCCTGATGGGATGGGGATGGGTAATGTGTCGACGCCACCGTTGGGAATAGGCATGGAATCAGACAAAGGAAGAGGAGATCCGCCTGATGATTGGACGGGAGAAGCCCGAGTAATTGGCGTGGTAGGCGCCTTTCCGTGATGAGGGGCACCAGATGAGGTGTTAGATTCTTCGCCATTGAGAGGTGCTGGGACTGGTCCTTCAGATCCTGATGATGATGGTGATTCTACGCCAACAGGGTGTTGAGAGGTAGGCGAAAGGATTTGAGGGCTGGATGCTGTGGGAGCACTTTCAACTGAGGCATTAGGACGCGATGAGTAAGGAGGCGGTGGGATGGTAGCAGAGACAGGCGCCTTCGAGATTGGTGAAACAATTGAACCCGATTCCGCAGGAGATGAGCCCCCAACAGGTCGTTGAGAGGTAGGCGAAAGCATTTGTGGACTGGACGCTTCAGGAGCACTTCCAGCTGAAGCGTTAGGACGCGACGAGTAAGGAGGAAGTGGGGTGGTAGCAGAGACGGGGGCTGGTTTGGAAATTGGTGAAACGATTGAACCTAATTCCGCAGGAGATGAGCCCCCAACAGGTCGTTGAGAGGTAGGCGAAATGATTTGTGGGCTGGACGCTTGAGGAGCACTTCCAGCTGAAGCGTTAGGACGCGATGAGTAAGGAGGAAGTGGGGTGGTAGCAGAGACGGGGGCTTGTTTGGAAATCGGCGAAACAATTGAACCTGATTCCGGGTGGGATGAGCCTTCAACAGGTGTGTTGGTAGGTGGTGTAGATGTCCCTGCCACGTTATGGACGGCTCCACTTCCCATAATTGGTTGAGCAGCCGCGGAATTGTTGGGGCCGCCATAAGCAGTAGCGGTGTGTGGAACATACCCATCTGCCTGACGTTTGTGTGCACGGTGACTGAGGGGGGAAAGATAAGTCAGTCGAGATATTCATAGCACTGGGACACGGATGGAGAAAATGTACTAACGCTTCTACGCCTTTGTAGCTGGTAGTCATCATGCGAGCATCGGCTTCACCAAAGTTTGCTGAAAAGCCAAAGAAATTCAGTGAGACGCGCAAACAATGAAAGAATAAATCAAAAAAAGCTATAGACTTACATGAGACAAAGACAAGGAGACCGGCGACGACGTAAGCGATGTTGATTTGCATATTGATAAAGATTGTTGTAAGTTGAAAGTTTGTAAGGATAAATGAGATAAGATGAAAATGTTTTTATAATCAAAAAAGTGATATGTGTGTCAAGGGAAGTATATGGTATATAAGATCTGTAATATATTTGTTCGAAGAAGTGAAAGTGAAGGTGATATAGGTGATATGAAGATAAGTTGAAAAGCTAAGATGGAAAGCAGATAAGAAAGATTGGATGAACAAGCTGGATGAGAAATGATCGAGAATGAGCAGTAAACGAGTCATTATATACTCGAAAGAGTTCCGTACTCGCAGTACGCGCCATTGAAGTCGGCCAATTTCTTTGGAAGGGCTGATGATCCTTCTGGGTGGGCTTGAAGTAGAGGGTTTCAACCAGAACCGGGCAAGAGTTGCATCTTGCGATGTATTTCAGCGTGTTTTCCTCGATTGTTCAGCCTGGACTGAAATTGACAAGAGGCTCTATTGAGAGAATTGATCTGAACCAATGTCAATGTCAGCGCTAAACAATATCAGGCCGTCTTCAAGCTGAACTGGTTACAAATCATTCAAGTCGATCATCTCAAGTCCAGTTCGATCGAGTCACCCAATATACCTTCATGTTGTTGTCTCTTTGACCTTTGCGTAAGTAGATCTTCTATTGCTCGTTTGGGTCTCCACAGACTGGTCTGCGCACAGTTGACGACTACTCAATTATTTGCTGGACAGTGGACTAGCCGCTAGCGGCTTTGTTTACGAGATTCATCAAGGTCGATTCAGAGCTCAAATTACCGCGCTCGCAGGGCGACTAGTACCCATAGCTATTACGTCAAACTTGCGCCATCAAGGAGAGATGTCAAATGTGGCCAACTATAAGCGGGTGGACCTATGGTAAGATGGATGTTACCATGACAGTTGTAAGCACCTCGAGTGAGTGCTCACAAGCCAACATTTTTGGTGCTTAGCTAGTTATGACACGTTGGTACATTCACTTAGGTTCATGTGGCTCGCTCTGGTTCAGATTGGAGATTATGATTGGGCTCAGACTCGATAGGTGAATTCCAATTCCTTATGATAGTTGAGAAGCGCTCCATGATCTGATTCCATTATCGTTTGAAAAAAATTCAGCTATTGGTAGTAGGGTGTTCCAGTTGTCCTGTTGATAGCACACGAATTGTCTGACATACTCGATGATATCAGACTTCAATCATCCCAATCCATGAAAGTGCAAGCGACATCGCATGTCTCCCTTGTGCATCAGGTACACATCCAGTAGTAGTACTTTTGTGCACTTTTTGTATATCCTTCTGTTTACCTTTTCCAGTTTCTTTGTCGCGTCACATTCAGTCTTCTGTCATCCTTCTTTTCATTCATTTCTTATCAATATAATTTCTACAGGCAATAATATATGTTCCCCATCCAATTTCAAGCACATGTTTTCCTGTTGGTTGTGATAACCGCTTCACTTTTTGGACTGCCTTTCATCATATAGATCACCATTTACCTTTGCATCAAAGCCCCTTCCATGAGCAATCGGAACAAAACTTGCTTTGCTTCATCAAACTGTAACCAACACGGACTGAGACTGATCGGCGCATGCACTACCTTGCATCCTTGGACCCGGTGTGCGCAGGGCCATCTGTTGTCTGAATCTACATGCCAACTTCTTATTCACCATACTTCCTAATTCTCTCAAGTTTCGTCACAAATTTTATAAAAAGATTTCTCTGAATCTAATGTCAATCAATAATGAAAAATTAAGATATGAAAATTACAAGGAAACAAAACCACACACATCAAAAGTTAAAATGCTATAACGAAACTGTTCAAACGTACACAATTCTTTCCCTTCTTCTCAACGAAAGAAAAAAAAACTATAGAAATTCATAACTCATGAATTTCAAAAAACTGTTGTTGGTCGTATTATACATTAGAAGTTAAATGTAATGTTCTTTAAACAACAAAACCCATCAAAACAGAATCGAAATTTCGAATCCAATTCTTTTGCTAAAAAAATACCCTGCAATGAACCAGTTGTTCCTCTTCACCAATACTCCGAATCCCAAATCCTACGATTAATAAAATGACCACACCCAACCAAATGTTCACCATCTTCTTTTTCCAACTCATCATCATCATCATCATCATGATCTTGTACATCCATGACTTTTCCAACTTCTTGATCTTCAACCACACATTCTTCAATCTTCAATTTAGTCAATTGTTGACCAATCCTAATCAAATCAATTTCTCTTCTATCCGTATCCCAAACCACTTTTCCTAACCTTTTACAATCTGGTATAGAACAAAAGATTGGAATGTTTAAAGTTTGGGTATCCAATCGGATCTCAATAGGTTGTAAATCCTTTAAAATTTCTTCAATTGAAGTAATCCTTAAATTAAATTGGTTTAAAAACTCTAGAATCGGTTGACTAAATCTTGATTTCTCCGTTTCATTTGAATCTATACTTTGATCCTCATCATCAAATTTCAATAACAATGGTTTAGTTCTTTCTTCATTTTCTTCTTCTTCTTTATTTTTCTTCGAATTCCAAAGTTCTAAATTCCTTTCAAACTCATAAATCTTTTCATATACATTTTTAATATACTTTTCTATTCCATCTCTATAACTTTCTTCAAACCATTCTTTCCATTGATTCCTAACTTCTTGGGTAACCTTGCTCGTACCAACACTTAAGGTTTTCAATTTAGGTTTAGATGGGATGATCACAATCTTGGTGGGTAAAATCGTTTCTTGAATTTCAATTGAAGTTTTAGTAAGTTGTGATACTGAGGGAAAAGGTTCTGATGTAAGTCTTGCTTGTTTCATTGGTCCACTAGCAAAAGCGCTCCTTCCAGGTTTCTTTACCCTTGTATGATTTCTCCTACTATTCAACCCACTACTACTTCCACTACTCAAAGCATTCCCATGACTTGAATCTCGAAGCTGATCTCGATTCCGATCATGTTGCATTAAAATCAAATTCCGTTGAACTTGAATCTTTTCAACCACTTCACGCCATGCCCTATTCGCATCCAAAGCTCTAGAGATCCCTACAGTAGCCACACTCATCCCAATGTTCTTTAACGTTTCTGTCACTCTTTCCTGATCGGCATCAAACCTAACTGGAACGATCAGATGAGTTCTATCCAAAATTAAATGTTCAATTGAAGGATAATTTCTTAAGATCGTTAAAACAGATTGATGGTTTAAAGAAGTAGTCGAAAGATCCAAAGTTTTTAATCTAGACAATCGTTTACTTGATGGGTTATTAAGTTTTTGTGTAAGTGAAGGTAAAAGGTTTCGATTAGGAATTCGGATTCTTAAATCTTCAATCCGATTACCGATCGAAGAACTCGTAAAAGTCTTTAACGTTTCAAACCTAAATAAGATAATAGGTTGTGCTATCCCTCCTTCATCTATTTCTCCCATCTTTTTCTTTTTAATAGGTGGTGGTGCTGGATCTTGTATAAATGAAAATGATCTTAATGATGAACTTTTAGCTGACCATTTGGAAATCAAATCAATGGTCGAATCAAAATAAGCTCCTTTCAAAAACGGTTCATCTGATCGAAAAAGAAACCCCCCAGGCAAAAAAAAGGATTAGAAATCTCACAAGAAATCGAATTGAATTAAGAAATTTGAAACTTTACAAGATCTTTTGGAAACGTTTTGGTTGAATCGAAGTGATAAGACTTTAAGATTAGATTTCTCATTTTCAAAGACTTCTTCAAGTTGATCAGGACCAAAGAGAGGTCCAATATTAAGTTCAATAGCTCTTAAATTCTTACTAATCTGATTCAATAAATTGATGAACAAATGATTATCCTTGAGTTTCCAAGCTTTAAGTGAAAAGGTCCGAGGTAAGGTTTTGAAATCATGATTTGTAGATTGGATTGAATTAATCAAAGTCTTGAGTTGAGAATGAGATGTGAGATTGATAGAATGAAACAGATGGTTGTTTGAGATAATCGATTGTTGTTGTTCGCTTTGATAAAAGATAATCAAGAGTGAATGAGTGGTGAATGATTTTAATGAGTTTGGTATGAATGATAAGATAAGATCCCATAATTCAGTTGGAAATTTAAAAAGTGGATGGCTTAAAGAACTCTTCATGATCATACTAATCTGGAAAAATTACAAATCAAAATCAAGTTAAGAACTACAAATGGATTTATCAAAACTTGAACAAAACAAGAAAAAAATTAAGGAGCAATTGAGCAATAACAAAAAGAAATGATAACTCATCAAGCTGATCCAATCCATCAAACTCTTTATCAACTCACAGATGTTCAACTCCACCAACTCACACCCTTGCTCCTCCCCACAGCCTTGTCTACTCCTTCTACATACTAGGACCAGGGTCAACTATTGACTAGGCTTCAAAACCTAACAAGAGGTGATTTATGTCCTCTTCAAAGAGAGTGAGAAGTCTGCATTATTGACCCGGCCCTGACCCGGAGATCTCCAGCTAACCCGGGGTCAGCTCAGCTTCAAACCGGGCTGACCCGGTCCGGTAGCCCAGACTGGACAATGGCTTCAAAAAAAACAAATGACCCATGAAATCAATGCCGGAATCCGGATAGGATCAACTCCTGAATTGAGCTTCAGATACCTTTATAAAAGCCTAGGATGGCACCAATAATGTATAAAGATTTGATTATTTGAAGAAATGATATCCTCAATTTCTAAATTCACAAAAACTTGCCTGTTTTCTTATCAGCAATCCGGACCGGGTCAACCTAATCTTCCTCAAAGGTGCACCAAGACCCGCTCAACCCGGTTGTTCCGGGCCGGGTCGGTGCATTATCATTGTGATCAAATCTATCAACTGGAAGGAATTTTTAGCCATCTTGTGCCAAGTGATATATTAGTAATAAACCAATTTACAAGTCCTGTTGGAGGTGTCCAAGCTGGCCAAAAAGTGGCTAGAAATTTGGGTACTTAATTGGCTTCCCAGCCCTTGGAAATTGTTTTTTTTTCTTTTTGAAAAAATGCTTTGATGGTGCTTCTTGGGGATGACTTCCTCAGTGGTTCTTGAAAATTCAAATTTTTCAAATCAAATTTTGATGTAGGGCATGTTGTATTTCAGTTAGGATGTTGTTTGATCTGGGAATGGATCACTTTAAAGATGCTCTCCTTTGGAAAATTGAAAAATTGTAATTGCCATCTGTGGAAAACTGAAATGAACTGCTGTTTTTTGCACACTGGGCTTAGCTTACCTGCACTGGAGTGCACTGCACACAGGGGCAAAAGTAGATGCTCACATAGGTGTGAGCGTTGAAATTTTTGTGTTTTCTTCAATGTTTGTTCAATTTTGCTTTCCTTTTCTTTTCCTTTTCTTTTCCTTTTCTTTCCCTTTTCTTTCCAATTTCTCTCTGCTTGTCATCTGATTATGTGATCAACAGGGACTGAGCAGAAAAACTAAGCCTTCCTCAGGCCTTATTCCTGAGCAAAGAAGTCTGAGGAAGGGCTGATCCATCTGCTCAGTTTATCTCAGCTGCTCAGCTGATCCTGAGTGGCATTCCCTGGTTCAGTAGGCTTCAAGGGACACCACTTATGATTAGCTTAGGGGCTGAGCTGACCTGAGTATCCTCTTGACTAATTCTCCGCAGCATCCCTTGGATGGATCACATAGGTCCAGCCTTTCCTCAGGCTTCATGGCTCCAGAATGAAGCCTGATGCCCATCTGCTCAGCTATCCCTCAGTGGCATTTATTGATCAGAAGGATCCAAAGGATTTCACTGCTCATTGGCTGAGGGGCTGCTCATCTAGTCCTCAGGGGCATTCCTGGGAGAAGGATCCAAAGGATGTCACTGAGTATTGGCTGAGGGGCTGCTCAGCTGCTCAGCTAGTCCTCAGGGGCATTCCTGGGATCAGAAGGATCCAAAGGATGTCACAGAGGACTAGCTGAGGGGCTGCTCAGTTGATCTCAGCCCCTCAGTGTGAGCAGCTTTATCCAGGGGACATCACTTAGGATTAGCTGAGCGGCTGAGATAAACTGAGCAGGGGGATGGCTCTTTTATGAGGTTTCATTGCTTAGCAAGGAAGTCTGGCTCATCAATGACCCAGCCAGGGGATGATACTGAGTATTCCCTGAGCATCTCAAATGGGACGGCCCCTGTGCAGGCCTTCACTAAGAAATGAAGCCTGAGGAAGGTGTAGTTCATGTGCTCATTGTAATTTTGACCAAATTGCTGAGTATTCAGTGACTCATGAGCTGATCCTGAGTACTCATCTGGACTCAGTTATTGCTCATCCAAGATGGAAATGAGCCTTCTCAAGAAATGTCAAGCAAAATGTGAGCAAAACAGGCTGATAACCTGAACACAACCAAAATTGTGAATTGAATGAATCTGAAAGAAAATGAATCTTTTTTGGAGACTTCAAGAAAGTCTACAACGCTCACATACATGTGAGCATCAATTTTGGCCCCTGTGGCAGGGGCCTTCAAGATTCTGGGTAACAGCTTCTGAGTGATGCACAGTGGGTTTGTGAAAGTTTGAGCACATTTTCACACACTCTGCACTGGCTTTCACTGGGTTTGGGTGTTGGATTCAATGTGAGATCCTTGTAATCAGTGATGTTGATGGTAAAGCTCCACTGAAGATCTAAAATCTTTGGAATATTATTGTGAATTCATTGATCAACCAATCAACTCACTGAGAGAACTGAAAAACAAGCTTTTCAAAGTCAAAGATTATTGAGAAGTGTTATGTTTTCAGAAGCAAGCTATCATTCTAATCAAATCTAATGATATAACTGCTCAAGTTGATGTCTTAAACACTTTTTTCAACCCAAGTGGATTCTAATATTGCACTGGATGATAAATTATTTGGTCACTGGCTGAATGTGGCCTTTGTGACTAAAAACAATGAAATCAAGATTCTTTTGGGTTTGACCAGATTTGAACTCCTAATCAAACATTGTAATTTACATCACAAAACTCAGTAGGTGCATTCCTGGTTCCCCCATCAACCCATCCATCAATGTGATTTGGGAAAAGTGTTCTTTTCTATATTGTTCATACATTTTATCTGACACTTCAATAAATGATAGCAAAGTCTGCTCTTTGGGATCCACTGCAAGAGTGTAATGTAATACCTCCTGTCACTCATCATCACAGTACGGCCTGCATAGGTGCCTTGGCAACAAATGTTGTGGTGAGCAAGATCTCTACTTAAGCAAAAAATTTAACAATTATGTGAAAATTTGAGTTTTTGGTCAAAGGCAATATTATTATTGAAGTTATTAGTCATCAAGGTTATCAAAGTTGATTCATTATCTTCATTTCATTATCTTTCAAATCATATATTTACATAAGCAATTGATAAGAACATTTAGGAGTAAAGAAAAATTCGAAAAGATCAATAAAAATAGTATAAGTGTGATGGGGAACCTTGTATCCTAGATACTGGTCTGGTCTTGAACACTTGAACCTGTTCTGGTCTGGTCTTTAATAATAATGTCTTTCTAGAAAAAGGGAAATGATAATAAATATTTCGATAAAGAAAAAGCTCTACAACAGAAAAGATAAGAGAGTATATAAAGGAAAAATCGACAACAATCAGGAACAAACTAAAGCTCATATAAGCTTCAGGAACAAACAGAATTTAAGATAACATAATCAGATACGAGAGAAATAAGGAACAGAAGAAAGAAAAAGGTAACCAGAACAACGTCTAGCCATACAGAAGAATCTTGAAACAAACTAATAATAATTCTAACCCTAACCGCACTCGTCTATGACAAAATATGATCTGCCTTGTACCAAAATGCTAAAATATCTTAGAACGCGCTACCCAAACATCCTCAGCAGGTCCCAATCCAACCCACGGCGATAACTCATGAAACCTCTTCAACCATATATCCAAGGCCGTTGAAAGTTGAGTCAAAGGAGTCCAAGTATCATCCAACCCCGAAGAATCACCACCCCTAATCAAATATTCGTGAATTCCCTCCTTAGTCAGCCGATAATCAATAATAAAAGCCGCCACCCCTTCATCCTGATTATCTAGTAACAAACTACCAAAAACATCCGGAACCTGGAACTGGTCACCAAAAAACGGAGACAAAAGAGAGACATTGAAAACAGGGTGCAAACGTTTCAAGGAAGCAGGTAGGAGCAACTCAGCTACATTTTTACCGACCATACGCTTAACTTGAAAGGGCCCAATACGCCAAACATCCAACTTGTTTGATGGTCTCAAGGTGCGTAAATGCTTCCTCGATAGCCAAACCAGATCCCCCGGAGAATAAGTTGCCACCAAACGACGTGAACCGTTGTAGAACTTTGCCTGCGCCGCCTTTGCCCGTTCCAAATTTGCCTTGAGAGAAAAGTGTATAGCCTGCATGCGTTCCACAAAACAATCAGCGCGAGGAACACCGGAAGTAGCAACCAAAGAATTGAAACGCGGATGACAACCCGTGTATGCAAAAAATGGTGAAAAACCAGTCGACGCAGAAGGCGAGTTGTTATAAGCAAACTCCGCAATAGGCAACCATTTCACCCAGTCAGATTGATCTTCGGCGACAAAATGTCGTAAGAAATCTTCTACCAAAGCGTTGACCCGTTCCACCTGCCCATCCGTCTGAGGATGAAAGGCAGTCGAAGGCGCTGGCGAAACATTCAACAACTGTAAAACGGACGTCCAGAACCGAGAGACAAAAGTAGTACCCCGATCAGACACTATCACATCTGGCAAACCATGGTGGCAAAAAACCTGTGCAACAAAAGCAGAAGCAAGTTCCTCAGCATTCCAAGATTCTTTCGCTGCAATAAAATGCGCCCCTTTCCCCATGTGGTCAACCACTACCATGATTGAGTCATAACCGTTCGATAAAGGTAACTTTACAATAAAATCTACCCCTATTGTCGACCAAGGTCGTTCCGGTACAGGTGAAGGCACCAATTCGCCTTGAGGTGGCCGACGATCGACTTTAACTTTTTGACAACTGACACAATGCCGCAAAAAGATCAGTAAATCATCGCGAACATGCGGCCAACTAAAAGTTCTAGTCAAGAGATCCAAGGTCTTCATACTCCCCCAGTGACCAGCCGATGGCGACTCATGCATTTGCTGCATAACCATACGTCTAGCCTCCAATGGTACATAAATTCGATCACGCCACCACCACAGACCATTCTGGTAAGTGAGTGGACGTGGTCGAAGTCCTTGAATCAGCAAATCCGTAGCATACAACCCTTGGAACCAAAGTTGCGTATCCACTGATGCCGGTAAGAAATGCGAAGGATCCAACCGTCCGAAAATCTGATCCTTCCGTAAAGAAACAGCCTGGATCCTAACAGTCTCCAATTCCCGTACCCCTAAAAGAACCACTTTAGTTGAAGAAGTTTTTCCGTCTGTCAGATCAGAACGGCGAGACGCGGGATCAGCGGGATTCAAACGACCAGGTGTATGCAAAATTTCAAAATCGAACTGCCCAAGAAAAGTAGCCCATCTTGCCTGCCGCGGAGTAAGATCTTGCGCCGTCATGAAATACCAGAGATTTGCATGATCCGATAGAACCGCAACTGGCTCAGTAGAACCCAACAGCCAAGCTCGCCATTCTTGAAAACAGGCAATAATTGCCCCTAGCTCCTGGTCATGTACCTGCCAGTTGCGTTCGGATGGAGTCAATTTCTTAGAATAATAAGCCACCGGTTTCAATTGACCCGATTCCGAGTACTGTGACAAAATTCCAGAAGAAGCAAACCCAGAAGAATCAACTTGCAAAACACGTTTCTTACTGAAGTCAAAATGTAACAAAAAGGGTGACTCAGCAAAAAGACGTCTCAGCAAATCAAAAGCGTCTTTGACCGAGATGTTCCATAGACCGTTCTTAACATCAGCTGTTGCTACCGTAAGATCAGTAAGTGGCGCTACTATCTGCAAAAAAGCCGGTATAAAACGCCGATAAAAATTTGAAAAGCCCAAAAATCGCCGCAAATCAGCAAGATCTCGAGGGTAAGGCCATTCAGCCAAAGTGTTCAACTTCTTTGGATCCATCCTCAAACCCTGAGTCGAGATGACAAAACCTAAAAACACCACTTCCGTCACAAAAAATTCGCACTTAGCAGGGGAAGCAGTTAAATGGTGCTCTGATAACTTAGCTAATATTTGTTCAATATGCAACGCATGCTCCTCTTCTGTCTTCGAAAAAATCAAGATATCATCTATAAAAACAAAACATGAGACATCCAGATATTCTCGTAAAACCCACTGGATAAAACGCTGAAATGTTGCAGGTGCATTAGCTAATCCGAAAGGCATCACAGTAAATTCAAAAAGACCCCAAGGAGTACGAAAGGCGGTTTTCCACTCGTCACCTTTTTTAATCCGGATCAGATTAAAAGCCAATTTCAAATCAATCTTTGAAAATACCTTACAACCCTTCAACTGATTCAAAAGCCAAGACATTACTGGAATGGGATAGCTGTCACGCTTAGTGATCTTGTTTAGACCTCGGTAATCAACACACGGTCTGTTTTTCTTACCAGGTACCTTCACAAAGAATATAGGCGCAGCAGCCGATGAAGAAGAAGGTCGAATAAAACCCTTACTCAACATCTCATCCAGGTAAGCTCTCAACTCAAGCTGCTCAGATTGAGCCAAATTGTAGAGTCCGCCAAATGGAGGATCACAATCGGGTTTTAAATCAATTGCGCAATCAAACGATCTGTGGGGAGGAAGTACAAATCCCTGCGGAAAAAAGACATGTGAGTATTTCAAACAAGTTTTTGGAAGTTTAACAGGAAGGGACTTGTCAAGAGAAATGGGAGGAAGAATCGAAGTGTTGGTGTCGACGAAGTTATAAGACGTAGGATTTGAGATAGTTGCGATATTCATAGGAAAGATGTCTGTAGCTGTGGTGGAAGAATCAAGGAGAGAAATAGTTGCGATAGATTCTGACTTACAAGAATCTACAGATAACAAAGAATCGGTCATCATTGCAACTACCACACCCTCTATAGCCAGATAAACACCATCTTTATGACACACCGCCGAAGCTCCCACACTCTTCATCCAAGGCAAGCCTAAAATAACATCTTGACCCTGAATCATCGTAACTCCTAATCTCGCCGACAAAGAAACTGGCGATAATGAACTTGAAGTTGCCGTAAGAGTACCAATCCATTCTTTATCAATTACACCACTTGACCCGGCTGATCCATCAAATCCAAAACAACGCATAGGTGATCTTGAAGAAGTCGAAATTTTGTGTTTGTTCACCAAATCTTGACTTATCAAATCAGCCATCGCACCTGTGTCAATCAAAGCCATTACAACAACTGGGGATCCTTCATTTGACAGGGTAAAGGGTACAATGAATTTTCCATTAGCAGCCTGGCAAGTATCAATTCTGATCGAACTGATATCAAAATTCACCTCTGATTGTTGAACTTCTTCGGGATAGATCATTTCATTCATAGCCGAAAAATAATCAGCCATAAAATCATTGACTTGCAGAAAATCTTCCTCGGATGAGTGAACAAAGGCGACTGAATTGACATTGAACTCCTCATTTTGATTGATAACGGATTCTTCAACTTGATTGATTCTGACTTGCGATACTGGTTTGATGTTGAGGAACTGTAATTTCTCTTGAAGCGTCTTGTTTTGATTTGGGCAAATTCCTTTTGCGTGAGTTCCTTGGAGATCATAAGTTTTCAAACATTTAGCACAAATCTTACGTTCTCGACAAGCATCCATAATTTGATAAAAGACTGATGGTTTCTTCTTAGATGAATTTAAATTAATTGAATCGATTTCCATGGGAACAGCTTGATCCGGACGATGCACTTGAACTTGAGTAGGACGAAACTGGTGAATATGTTGCGCATCCGGCTTATGAACCTTCTTGATATAAGACGAATGACTAGGTGGTAGTTCTGACAACTCCTGAACGATCTCAGAAGCTTGAACCGCCAATAACATCTTCTCTTGCAAACTCTTACTACCAATCCAGCCTTGTAAACGAACAGCTTCAGCGTAAATGTCGGGATCGAGACCTTTAACATACTTCAAGATTGCATCTTCCGGCGAAATACTGACATGAATAACTAACGATCTGAATCTTGAATTATAATCTACAATAGTGTTTGCACCTTGCCTACAATTGTCGAGATTCTTCCGATTCGTTCTGTCTTCATTCTTGTCAGCAAAGGTCTTCCTTAATTCTTGTAAAAACAAAGGAAAAGATTGCAAAGGTAACAACTTATACTCTAAAGCCTTCAGATCATCAAATCCATCAAAACTACCAGAACCTGCCGCATTCTGCTCTAATAAAGAATTAAACCAGAAACTTGCTGTCGAACGTGGTTCAAAAAGAGTCAAAATCCAATTAATCTTATACTTGTCATCTTTAGTTGCAAAAAATGACTCATTATCTCGAATTTCTTGATAAAAATCTTGAAAAAAAGATTTCAAATGCGAAGCCGTTCCACTAAAATGTATGTTGTTTCTGAAACGCGGAGCTTGCACAGTCAAATTCACGTTCGAGAAAGCACTAGGAGGTTGAAAAGGAGGTCTTTGAGAAGGATGTGGAGGGTGATTAGCATACTGAGGACCTGGAGTATGTTGTCTAGGTTCATATTGAGGCTGTGTTTGAAAAACCGGAGGAGGTTGTTGATGAACAAAGTGAGAATTATTTGGAGGAAACTGATTAAATTGATGAAAAGAATTTTCCTGCGCAAAGGGAGCTTGTTGAGGAAATTGTTGATTAAAAATTTGAAATTGAGGATGATTGAAATTAAACGGAGGAACATTAAATTGAGGACGAGGAAAAGAAGAATTATCATGTGTAACATGAATGTTAGGCGGAGGTCGAGCTGATTGATGTGGTGGTAAATCCCGTTGCAGATTTATACCGTTAATGCCATAAGCTAAATCTTCTACCAAAGGTTGTTGTGGCACATTTTGATTAATTCGCTCGTTTTGATCTCTCAACGCCTGCATTTGTGCATTCGATAATTGAAGTTGAAGTTGATGAACTTGGTCTTGTAACGCTTGAACTTCGGGGCTTGGATCCGGAGGACTTGGATCAGGTCGAACGCTTTGCATGTCAAATAACGAAGATATATCCGAAGCACCAGTTCTTGGATTCCAAGGGTCCATCTTCAAACGTGTTCAAAAAAAATTCAGAATGTATCGAAGTATCTGGAGAGAATTCTTCCTCACAATTTCGAAAAAAATGAAAAGCTTCAATATACTCAATCAAAAAGTAATGATTCCAACTTTCTTCAATAATTACTTGATTTCTACTATTAAAAGGATCTTCTTCAGGAAATTCAAAATACGGTAATTCCTTGAGAGTTTCTAATGGTTCTTCAGGTGATATCGAAATAGGATGGAAATATAAAAATTGATAAGCTTGAGTAAAATCTATTCTAATCATAAACTTTAAAGAAATTATAAGGAAAAAAAAAATTATTTTGAAGATCGAAATATAAATTGTGATGGGGAACCTTGTATCCTAGATACTGGTCTGGTCTTGAACACTTGAACCTGTTCTGGTCTGGTCTTTAATAATAATGTCTTTCTAGAAAAAGGGAAATGATAATAAATATTTCAATAAAGAAAAAGCTCTACAACAGAAAAGATAAGAGAGTATATAAAGGAAAAATCGACAACAATCAGGAACAAACTAAAGCTCATATAAGCTTCAGGAACAAACAGAATTTAAGATAACATAATCCGATACGAGAGAAATAAGGAACAGAAGAAAGAAAAAGGTAACCAGAACAATGTCTAGCCATACAGAAGAATCTTGAAACAAACTAATAATAATTCTAACCCTAACCGCACTCGTCTATGACAATAAGAGTGAAAATCAAATTAAGAGAATTAGTAAGAAGGGATTTGAGGAAGAAGAACATTTAGTTTGAATCTTTAGGAATGGAAACTGTTATGAAAAGAATGAAAGAAGAAGAAGAATATTAAGAAAGTTGGAGAAAAATTCGAAAATATGGGTATGAAAGCTTGGAAAGTGGTTTTTAGCTTATTATTAGAAGAGATATTGGTTCAGGAAGGTTTTATTGTGAAAGAGAAGGATAAAATTAGTCAGCAACAACTTTAATCATGAGGATTGATAAGGGAGGTGTGAAGTTATTCAAGAAAAGGGAAATTTTGAAGAAGGGTACTATGGTATTGATTCCTGTGTAGTGATGTCATTGATGGATTGATTGCGCCAAGGGTTTTTCAGAGTGATTTTAATGCTGTGTGATTGATTGGAGTGCTGTGGAATGATCTTTTGATAGAAGGAAAATCATTATTAGACGTGAAAATAGTCAAAATTCATCAAAATTGAAGGTTTTCAGTTAATTACATATGGTAAAATTTGTCGGAATTAGGTGTGTAATAGTTCATTCGACGCAGAATCATTGGTTTCATAATGTACAACCTTTAAATTATTAGTAACGGAGGAGTAGTGAACAAGTTATAAGGCAACAAAGAAACTGGAGTGAATTTCGAATTTGGAGGTTACATGTGACATTTACATGACAAAACTTTATTTCTGCAATCTTTACAACTCAATAACTTATTCATCACACATCAGAAATAGGTGATGAGGGGGTGATAAATGATCAGTATCACGAGGGCTATAAAATGAGCTATAGTAATCCAAAATTGAACAACTTTACAAAAAATTCGTAATTCCAAAAATGGATTTCAGCTATGAATATTAGGAAAAAATCACCTGTATTCATCATAAGAAGATCTGTTCATCATTTATTCACATCAATTGATTAAATTCACGCCTTAAATCATTACAAACAATAATATTCATGACATCATATGATTACATTGGAGGAAATTCTGTTGATTTTGACGGTTTTTGAGGTTTTTTGGGGGTTGTTGACCATTGTTGAAGGTTGTTGGAAGGATATATACTATTGTTAAGGATTTTACGGGCCTTTGTTCCCCGTTTTAATCATCTTATACTTTTGTTAGAGTGTTTTTAATCATCATTAAATTACTTTAGCAGTACTAAGTTCACTAAATTGCCCCTTTACATCAAAGAAGAAATTTCTTTACGTGTGATAAGACTACAAGTCTTCATTGGAATAACAATCAAACTGATTGTTGCTTTGCTAGTAATTAAAGTTGTGTTTTTGTTGTGCTCAGATTGGAATAACACTATAGCAGTGTTGAGATTTCTTTATTTCTAAAGATCACGGGAATAATACTTGAATTAAGTATTGAGACAATTTCTCTGGTGCCTTATCCCAAAGAATTCAGCAAAACCCCGTGTTGATTCTTTCAAAGAGGCAGTCTTAGGCAACTTCTACTAGTTAGTTATATTAGTAGATTATCCCTCTTTAAGCTCTGTAAAGCTCTTGTTGAGCTTTAAGTTCTACAATGTTCAAGGAGTCCTCAGATGGCCCCCCCAGGAAAAGGTCACCCAAGGAATACCTCCGAGGCAAATTTTGCCCTTGGATTGGATCCTTGGTGGGAGCTTCCCTTGGGGTCAAAATCCAAGAACTCCTTGGATTTTTGCATCTGAGCCAAATATGCTGGCTGTGCAGAAGTCTAATGTCTTACGTAACATACTTTAGACCTAATACATAGTTCTCTAGATATATCTTTCCACAATACCACCTCAATCTGACTCCTTAAGATCCTTGAGTGATGGCTTGTTGTCATCTATTTGGCTTCAGTCCATAATTGAAACATGTAATTTGGTTCTAGAAAGTTTTCCACCACTTTTGTGATGATTGACACCCCTGAGCGCCTTAGAAATCGTAACTTCACAAACCTTCCACCTTATCCTTTCCTTTCTTTCAGTGAGGACATACAAAGTCCTTACATGTAACTCTTGAAGAGCTCAATAATCAAACTGTGGATCAACTTTTCCTGTGCCTCATCTTTCTCTGAAAAATGACTCACGGTAAACAACCATACACTATCCCCAAGTGGAACTGGGAAAATGATGATTATTGTAGTTTGTCATCAAAAGATCTATCACTACACACCTGAGCCATAACACCCACACTACATATGTGCAACAAGCTGAGTAAATTATGAGCTATCAGGTACATACAGGTCTGCTTAGTTCCCTGCTCACCTGAAGAAGTAAATCACATGTGATACAACATGTAACTTTTTCAGTTTGACAAAACAGTCCTAAAAATTGACTACATATACCTCCATAGCTACTCTTGTAATACTTTGAAAGCCATTCACCAGTAACAGAAAGGTTGTTACATGTGGTTTAGTTAATGGAATTACACCAAAACTATGAGTCAGTGTATGTAGTCAATTGTTGGAATGTTTTTGTCAAACTGAAAAAAAATTACATAAAGTAGTACATATGGTCCACTCATTCAGATGAGCAGGAAACTGAGCAGAACTGTATGTACATGATAGCTAATAATTTACTCAGCTTTTGGCACATATGTAGTGTGGGTGTTATGGCCCAGGTGTGCTGTGATAGATCTTTTGATGACAAACTACAATAATCATCATTTTCCCAGTTCCACTTGAGGATAGCGTATAATGTTTGCAGTGGTACTCTGCCTCTACCTCCCTTGGAAAGTTTGAGTACAGAGCCCACATGGGCTGAAGCCTTCATGGCACCTGTGGGGGGTGCTGTGGGGGCTAGTTTTAAGATGCTTTTCTCTCTCATTTGATGATTACATTTATTTTACAAAATCGTTAAAAATGCATCAATTCTGCATTGTTAATCACTTTGTCCATTCAATCCAATCATTTTTCACCTTGGAGAAATACATTATTTTTGCAGTGTATGTAGGGAGGGTGGGGTGGACAAAAAATCAAACTTTGATAGATCTTTGGTGACAAAGTTTCTGCACATACCATCCTTTGACTTAACTTATCCCAACATCATGCTTTTAAGAACAATCTGTCTTTTAGCTCTTGCTACCCCTTTACTGGCATTCAGCGCCATTTACACCAATTGCCAAGGTGAATCACTTCTATAATATTGTCAAACAACCTTGGAAACAGGATTCTCGTCTACAGAAAACAACAAATTCCACCATGCAAGTGGTGCCCACAAATATTACACTGTTGGACTTTGTAAAATCACCTATTGGACGTAAGCTACTTTCTCTTATCCAAGTGCAGAGAAAATCACGGTTTGATCAAAACCTGTTTGTACCTACCGTACCGTTGCTTGAAATAGCTCAGGGCCTTGTCTGCAGTTTGATGATACCTTAGGCTTCACGTGCGCTCTAACTGTCAGTAATATCTAAATATTTGTCACCTACATGAGACTACTTGAGCTGACGTTATCAATTTCGCACTTAGCAAATTGACTGATCATGCCGAGACAAAAAAACAAAATCTGACAATGGCAATCTACATATTCTCCGGAGCCTTTGTTGGATATCTTGTCAGTAGATCATCTTTTTCTTCTTTGGTCTGTAGAAAATGGGACATGTGTTAATTTTGGTCTATCAATTTTTTACTTGTAAAATTATCTAGGATCTTTACCCGGAGACACCTGTTGTGATCCAAGTCAACGGATCTTAACATAAATTCAAAAACAAGTGTATCTCATTCCACAGTTTGCTACAAGGTTTTGTGTTTGAATTTTCATGATCTTAACCATGTTTGTTTACAAGAGCCCCAAGAAGACGTTCATTTTCACTATTCACATCTGCTAGCAATAAATACACCCTGTGTAGTTGTAGGTGGATATACAAACACTTTACAAAAATTATGGCCTCAGTTTCTGAATAGACTTGTTTACCATCTCAAATTTCACGACTAGAAATTGAGTTTATCATCGTATCTTATCAGGCCAAGATCTATACCATGTCACGTCAGGTTACATCACATGAGCTGAGGTAAGAAGTTCTGCCTGATCACAAGGTGCATGTCTCTGTTTTATAAACCAGTTTTCATTGCTACAAATCACTATACGTAATATGCTGTTAAGCAGCTTGAATATTTAACATCTCATGAAATATAGGAGTGTAGCATGTTTGAAAACATTTATTCATTGACGAGGAAGAGGATTGTGATTTCAAACAAAATAATCTGCAATTCTGGTGACATGCTCTTTCTTCTTTACTGTTTTCATGGTAGTGGATTGCATTGTCAGCCATACTCACGTGTTTTGATAGAGTATGTATGAGTCACTTTTCCAATCCCAATCTTATTCTATGATTCTTCCAGCACCATAATTCTTTTGTAGGGTAATGTCAATCACTTATGTTGGGCCAGAATGAAAGTCTGAAGAAATGTATAAGGATGAGGGCGTAGGACGGTGTCTCAATCTTGAGACTGAGTCACATTGCAATCATAAATCCTCATGCACTGATTCTTAGCTTTCTACACTTGTGCCATTTTGGCACTGTTTTCTCTCTTTGGACTATTTGTTTTTCTTTTCATTCTTTTGAAAATAGATTGGGGGGTATCAAGTCGAGATATTTCGAGCAAAACCTGGCGTGGAAACAAGCAGCTATCCGACCGCGCGCACCGGCAAGGAGGCTGCTCGATATTGGTGCGCGAGGACCCGTGGGGTCTGCTCAAATCCAAGCTTCCCAGAGTCCATGAGAACAAAGGGGTACAAAGCAGGACATAAGATACAGCTGTTTCAAAAAAACTGTTTTCAGAAAACACAGTTTTTCCACGTAATCTCATCTGTGCTCAGAAAACACTGTTTTCGTTCTCATCCCTCAGATCAGACTACCTCTCATCCCTCAGACTACCAAGACCACTTTTCAATTTTTGTGCACTTCTTCACTATCACTTTTATATTTATCTTTCTTACTTCCTCACAACCAATCGTCATGTCCCTCAACACCCATTCAGGGAAACTTCAAAGCAAGTAACAGAAAAGCTTTACTTGATACCCCCTATTTTTCGTTTTCAATCAAGATACAGTTACAATTAAGCAAGGCTGTCCCTGTCCTTTTTGGTAAAGATAATGGTATGAAGTTGTCCGAACAACCTGAAGCTCAGTCATTTCCATAACTCTTTGGAGAGTCGTTGGGTAATCTTTTAATTTTTATGAGAAGGAATTTCCGCACGTGTCTCTTATTTTCCATTTTCATCATTTCATATTCTATATAGAGCCCTAATTCACATTGCTAACTCATTTGTACAACCGGATATATGAACTGCACTTATATATATGTCTGAAGAGGCCTATAGCCATTCAGCTTACAAAGGCCAAAAATTGCTTAAATTCAAATCACACATCCAGCACATCAATCGTCCCTTGCCTGAAAATCAGTCACCTTTCCTCAGCACTTCACATCAACATCTTTGGTACAACTTTGAGTGATAATCAAATTTGGTCCAAAAAAGTTAATCATGCCATGGGCAAATGGAATCCAAGCAAACATTATTTGCAATGGAAAGCGTCTACCTGAGTATCGCAGCCCTAATTCAGCACCCAACACCGTCTTCTGCAAATCCATAGCAGACCAGACTTTTCAAGTGAAGTTTTCAGGAGGAATGGAACCAGGAGATTATATAGTTGACCTCTACTGTGATGGAGTCTTCATGGACGGACGTGCATACCCTGATAGCAAACAACTTCGATCAACCTTCTACGGGATCTATCTGGATGACACAAAGTTAATGCCCTTCAAGTTTTCAAATAGTGAGCTGTCAGGTCTGTCTGATTCCCCTTTTCTAAACTCTTTAGATGTAAACTGACTTTCATTTGAATTTCTTTTTGTCTCACTTCACTTGATCTATATACATATATGAGAATCTTATAGAGGAAGATGATAGTCACTCAGAGGATATTCTTGAGAATCTAGGCACTGTATCATTAGAATTCTATCACTGTAGTTTGGGCAAAGCAAAACCAGACCTACAACAGGATATTCCATCTCTTGCTTCTTTGATTAAATTTTGTGAACGGTACAAAGAAGCAATCATGCTTCCACATACCATCAGGTCAGTTAGATTGCATAATTGATTCAAAAAATTACATTTACTCTTTCAACTTTCACACGTTTCAGCACCTTTCTGACTTGAAATCTTTTCAGCCTTGATGAGTTGACTATTGCACCAAAACCGCAACCTTCCAAATCTGCCACCATTCGCCAGATGAATCCAGAGCCATTTCTACGATTTGTATGGATCTACATGTCTCGTAGTAAGCTTGAATAATAATTTCTCTTCTCTCTTTCATTTTCTCATATTTCTTGACTAGAATCTCCAAATCTGATGCTTACATCTATTTCCTTCCCTTAGAAATGTTGATTGCCGCAGATCTCCTTCCTCGGTCCGCCAGCCCACTCCCATCACTCTTTAAAGACAGAGACTATCAGATCATCACTGAACATTCACATGATACCACTGAACAGGAAATTGAGCCTTCAGACAAGCCAAAGACAAGCGGTAGCAAACCGGTGGTGATCAATCTGTGTGAAGACCACCAAACCACTGTGTTTTTTTCTAGTGTTGAGGAACCAATTCTTATTGAAGACAATCATGATGAGCAAGCCATTGAATAAGTAGTAGTTTACCACGGCAACTAGTTTTATACATATCATAATGATCATTTCATTTCCAATTACAACATCACAAGTAACATACATATAGATTATGGTTGATGAATTGTGTTTGCATGGTGGATGTGTACTCTTGTTGTTTATTTTTTTGATCTTTCTTCTGATGTGAGGCTAATTGGTTCTTCCAATCATTCTATGGAACATTGAGATTATGTCTATATCAGTGCGTTTACCCTTATGTTTTGGGTGATTTTCTTGATTTCTTTTTGGCCTTGAATGTTATGATATCAAGCTAGTCTTGAGCTCCAATTTTCTCCTTCATCATGTAGAACCTGGAAATTTGTCATTCAGCTGTTTTTGTGTGACTTTGATTTCTCTGATTATTTTCTTTTTTGATCCTGGATAGAAATCATATGTTATGAAAGTTTTCCCTAGTACTACATGATCACTATCAATCCCCGCATATTATTGATAAGGTGTCAAACTCCTTCCACCCTTTATTTTTGGACGCCACTATTTAGCGCCCTCGGAACTGTATCCGGCGCCCTATATCGGGTCGGACACCAGGCTCCAAACAATTTTGGCGCCCCATTTCGAAAAAAGGGGCACCACATTGGGGCACCCAACAAACCTCACTTCCGAATCTTTGTTCATCGTTTTGAAACTGTTGTACATACATCAATGATCAAGATGTGTTTGTTTTCGAAGCTCAAAATGACGCGCACAGACACAGACCGCTTTTAGCATGGCATAAGCATATGTTATATTAGCATAGATGTTTCTGACACTGATATCGGCATAAAAGACATCGGTCAGCCATATGAGGATGAGGCATGTATGAGGCATGTAGGGAGGGGCGCATAACAAGAGATAAAACAAGGAAAATGACAAAAACAACTGTAAAGGTAAAGCTCAAAAAACCAAAAAAAAAGGATATCGGTGGGAAAAACAACCAAGAGACTGGAGTGGAACAAACACACTGTTGTAAAGTGTACCACACAAGATACTTACTAACGACTTTGAGCCCACATATCTAACTGCAATTGGTATTTGCAAATCCAATCAGGAATGTGGGTCTCAGTGATTGTGGGTGAGAGGGTATCACCGTATATCTCCGGCAATGGCACTGCGCCCACCACTGCACCCAGGTTCGCAAAATGTTTACCATCAACAAAAGCTAAAATGATTGGATTATTTCTGTTTGGCGGTGTGCGATACGGGAAAAAGGTATAGCAGTTTGATTCAATCAGGTTGAAGAGAATCAGTGGGCATTCGTACACACTGGCAATGACGTAGCCCAAGTAAGGCATACGCATCCAGTATGCTTCACCACATTGAGCCCCCTGGGGTTTAAGTCGTTCAATAAGATCATCCACAATCTCTGTGGCGGCCGGTGCTGTACGTCGAGTCTTCACACGGCGTGATTGCATTCCGGGCGCAGTAGAGATCAGCTGTTCATGGATGTTCCGATGAGGGATCAGCTCTTCGCGCAAGTGGCGACGAACTAATATGTATGAATCCTCTTTGTGACATCGCAGCGCATTGGCTATTGCATAAAATCCACAGTTGCCAAAGGGAGGTGGATTGTAAATAGACTTGATGTGTGGAATAATTATACAAGGTAATTGTCTCAATATCCTTTGTTCGGCCGGTTTAACCAGGACACTCTTCCCTAAAGCGGCAGACATCGATTGAGATGTGTTAACGTTGACTGAAGTGACTGAAGTGTCGACCAAGGTGCTGATGGTCGGGGAAGTCTTCTTTGGAGACTCGTGATTAATGATAGTGTCAGACAGTGGAAAAACTACAACACCATATTCCCGGCTGATTTCCAAGGTCTCCTTCACTTGAGGGTCCGTACGTTCCAAGTTCATATCCTCAGCAATTAAACACGTAGCAAGTTCAGGAATCAGGACTTTTCGAATAAATGATTCCGGAGTCAGAGGTGCGGCTTTGCGAAAGTCAAGGTGATGTGGCAAATTTGGATCATTGATGAAGATAGCCTCCAGGGTTCTTACAAACACTTGATAACCTTGATATCCATAACTGATGGGACCAAGCAAATAGATCAGATACCAAGAAAACACTCAAGGGTGGGGTGGAGTACTCACTATCCTGGTTGCTCCACCTCAAATGTTCCTAGATCGGTCACGCTGTCCATACGCTTCCCTTTATGTTTCTTAGAGTAATCGAAATAAACTGATGGTTCCGTTTTGCTAATGATATTGCTCAATATCTGAGTATGCTGCTTGATACGGCTATGTAGCAGTTGATTAATAAGTGTTAGATGTCAAGTGGTTGTAAAATCGCGAGTGTACTTGCTTCTGCAAACCATCAAAATCTATAACCGTAGGCCAGCCTTTGCTGACGCCAAGTGGAATAGTCTTACATTCGGCTCGATGTAATTGACAATACTCAGCCGTTTGAGTCCACTGTTCAAAATAGTCCACACAACGTGAGCAGAAGCGGACATTTCAAAAGGTCAAACGCAAAAACACTGACCGACAAAGGGTTTCCTTTGACCACTCTAGGGATAGCCAAGAGCAGAGCTTTCAGGCTAATAAGCTTTTTCGAAGGGAAAGCGGGAAGGGGATCGTCACAGAATTCGCATAGATCTTCCCCCTCTTGATCTTCTGATTCTTCACCCTCTTCTGAGTCTTGTGAAACGCCAGAATCAAATTCACAAAGATCATAAGATTCAGGTGAGGCAGGGTCTACAACGTCCTCTATAGGCTTATCTTCAATCATGTCATAAAAATCGTCAAGTAATTCTTCTTCTTCGGTCAATACCATTTTCAATGTACGTTTGGGAATTGCACTTCGTTTGGAATTCGATGGTGTTCCAGATGACCTGGAAGGCGCAGAAGTCTGACTGGCGCGAAGCGGACAGGTGGTAATGTTGTGACCGGGTTTCAAACACAGGCTGCACTTGCTGACACGAGGCCGTTTCGAGGCCTCAGCGAGTTCCATGTCCGATTTCCATCTTGTATCAGGAGAAGCGGCCCGTTTAATTTTGCCATTGATAGCTCGAGGACGGCCTTTATTGTCCCTTTTGACTTCGGCGTCCAGAATGGGTACAAGAGAGAAAAGTCCAGTTTCGAGGAGTCCGATTTCGGTAAAAATCTTACGAAGTGTATGTTCAGGTAACTGAAGTAAGTTATCAAACTTGATTCTTGCCGCTTCAATTAGCCCTTCGTGTGTATGCGGCGCAAGTTCCATCTCGAGTTTCCACTGCATGTGGATTGAGTCAGTTGGTAGATAGTCCACGTTATCTCGCGCTGCAGCGAGCTCATGTGCACATGGGAGACCCCAAGCACCTCTAAACGTGTGAGTGCATGGTTTGTTGAGCGCGTCGGGCAATAAATCGTACTGTAATTTCATTTTTTTGAGGGCGAAGTGTGAGACCACGCCGTTTAACTCTTTGAAGAAAGCAGGAAGGCCTTGGAGTGTCTTTGTCTTCTCGATGCCGACCAAGACATTGATTTCGCTGGTTTGATGATCTTCAAATCGTTTGAAGGCATTGAAGCAGGTGATAAAGTCATTGTTTTGCCCGTCAAGAAATCTTTTCGCTCTAAAATGACTGCCTTCTGTACGTGAAGTTGATGAATTCCCAAAGTGAGGAGACTTGGAGGTGAATAATGTCACAAATTTATCGGTCTTATTGAGCCAAGTGCCTTCAAGGTAAGCAAAGACTTCGTGAACTTTGGCCATTTTGCTGACAGCTTCGAGATTTGTATCGTAGTTGGCTTGTGAAGTAGAGGCAATGAAAGTATTCCATAGTTTCATGAATTCGGTCCACTCCGGTTCTGAGAATTTGTTCTTGCAGTTCTTCGCCACATTGATGTTGATGTGCCAAACACAAAGGATGTGTGTTGAATCAGGGAAAACGGTAGAGATAGCATTGTAGAGGGCAGGTTCAGCATCGGTCGCAAAAGTTTCGGGTAGCTTGACGGTTGTGGTTTGATTCTCATCCTGGAAAATGATTTCTTTGAGTTGGGACAAGGCCCACTCATACTGATCCTGTTTTTCGTTTGTCAAAAAACACATAGCAACGGTAAATGATCGGTGAGTATTGGTGGTTCCAACGATGTGTAAAAGCGGCAGATTGAAACGGTTCGTCTTGTACGTGCAATCCAAACTGAGAACCGTTGGGAAACGTCGAGCCAAACGAATTCCAGAAGGACTAGCGAAGAAAAGGTTAAGCAGGGTCCCATTCAATGCAGTTAAGGTGCGGTGTGCCCATTGACTATCCACAATCAAATCAAACAATCCTTGCACCGGTGTGCGACCATTGAGCCAAGTCTCCCGCCGACGGTATCGAACATTGTTAATATCCCGTACTAAGGGCTGGGATCCTGGTTCTACATCAATGAGTGCCCTGATTACCGACGCGCGGCAGCCTGCTGAAGAAAGGTCATCAATTGTTTGTGAATTGGCGGTGTTGAATCGGCAATAAATAGACATATTGTGAGGGTTTTCGAAGGGAGCATGATTGTGAGTGAGTTTAACTGGATTCTTAGTGTCTTGCCACACAATCCAGCGGTCAAGATGAGTTCGGTAGTTGAGTGACACCTCAAAAGAACAGCCCGTCTTCTTGGAAGATGAAGACCAAATTCGAGCAACGGATTGGACTTTGTGACCCAGAGAACATCGTAGATAAAGGCGGATGGTCTGTTGGTTGAAGGTTTTATGACTTTTGATGGCGACAGCGTATCCTTGATATCGGGCGACAGCTTTAAGGTACATCAATCCGTTTTCCATCTCAATAAACTCCTTTCCAGTTCTAGGTCCTTCAAGCAAGCGAACAGGGGTGGCTCCTGATGAGGAAATGATGTGTATAGTATCAGTGTACAGATAACGGAAGGTAGCAAGGTGAATCATCTTCTACATACCAATTGGAGGCCAGTCGGCGTCTCTTTCATGGTTATCTAATGCCAACTGAATGAGGTCTAAGTTGTTCTCGTTTTCCAGTTGATTAGGTTCCAAATCTCCGGTTGATGTAGTTGGAGTCGCAGCAAAGGTGGTTGTTTCGGTAGGAGTAGCGGAAGGCTCGTCAGAATTAGGTGTATGAGGGGGAGCGGTAGTAGTATTGGTGTTGGTTTTGTGAGTCGGAGTCGCGTTATGATCCTTAATATGCTTATCACGAGTGGTATGGTGGTAAGCATATGGATCAATTGAGTACAAACATGGATTCGGTTGAGAGTACAACGGTTGCCAGGCACGATGATCGAAATGAGCAGCAGGAGAGTGGTGAGGGTGTTGGGTATGGTTCAAATCGGATTGAAAGTGATGCCCAGCATGTGCATACGCAATCATGCTGGCTGGACCTGAATCCGAATAGGATGTGGCCGGGTACGAAATGCCAGAAGATGATGGATATGAAGATGGTGGGTACGATGATGGGTAGAGAGGTGGGTACGACGGAGGTGGGTACAAGCCGGGTGGAAATAGATGTTGAGCGTGAGCGTTATGACCATGGTGATGAACGCCAGAAAGAGGGAAGGACGGAGGTGGGTGAAAAGAAGGTGGTGGATGATGACCACGAGAATATCCAGGATATTCACTGGGTGGAACATATCCGCTCGGAGGAACTGGAGCGGGGACTGGATGATCCTGATTCGATTGAATTGAGTCAGGGTTGGGGATGCGATTTACGTGTACAGTGGGATTTGATGTAGGTGGGGGAGGCCGGGGTATGTGTACCATACTGTGGAACAAGGTTCGAGGTACTTCGAGGGAGATTTGGTGAGTTGTAGCGGAGTTAATAATAGGATTTGGTAGGTAGTGGGTGTATTAGGTGATGTGAGGTTGCGGGGTTGGTTGATTGAAGTATGTTGATGTGGTTTGAAAGAGGTGGTGATCACAAGAAAAAAATGAAAAACAGGCGAGGAAAGACACTTCAAGACTTCAAGAGTGGGATGGGTCCTTATGAGTATGTGTATCAATGCTTCCATTGGAGGCATTGAACACACAGGCCGTGAAGGAATGGGGCCGGGCCGGGCGTCAAAGTGCTTTGACGCCCTGTCAAATGTTTTATTGTTCTTTGATGCCCCTTCAAGGATGGAAGGGGCATCAAATAGGTAATTTGAGGGCGCTTCTGTGAAGTTGTGCCCTCTTAGGGAGCCCTCAAGGAGCCCCTGGAGTCTGAGGGTGTGAGATATGCACTGAAAATCATCGGGTATCAACGGGCCGCGCGGGTATTTGTCAAAACCCGAGGGGCGCCGGATGTTCGCCGAGGGGGCGTTAAATAGTGGCATCCTTATTTTTAACCCAGTTCCTGTCACTACACAAAATGTCATCTTTACCGGGCGGTAAAGAAAACTACTGACATAGAAAAGTCCTGAGGCAACAGGAAGAGAGCTAAAAATCTGAAAAAATATGCACCTTGTTCCTAAACGTTGGGGCGTCATGACGAGTATTTTTTTGTATTTTACACACATATATTGGTTAATGTACTAACAATAAAGGCTGAGAATCATCAAAAACCCACCTGTAACAATACCTGAAATTTGGCCCTTGACTTTGAAGATAGGATTTTGGAATCTTCAAACATCAATAACTTTTGCAGTTCTGAATCAAATCACTTGATTCAAAGTGCATTAAAAAGGTGAGCCTTTCCTCTACATTTTTCATTGAGACATCACATCTGTAGCTGGTCTAAAAAAGATCCTACAGAGCTATTCATGCAGAACTGTTTGAACATATGTAGAGTGTTTAAATGACTAGATAGCACCTTACTAACATTATGAAGTGTGAAGAAGAATAGTTCAGCTTTTGAATGAACCAAAAATCGAGTTATTTGGAGCAGAATTGCAAAAGTTATTGGAGTTTTTAGACCACAAAATATTGTCTTCATACTCATGACCCATATTTCAGGTATTGTTACATGTGAGTTTTTGATGATTTTCAGTGTTTATCGTTAGTACATAAACCAATATCTGTGTGTAAAATACAAAAAAATACTCATCATGACGCCCCAACATCTAGGAACAAGGTATATATTTTTTCAGATTTTTAGCTCTCTTCCTGTTGCCTCAGGACTTTTCTATGTCAGTAGTTTTCTTTACCGCCCGGTAAAGATTACATTTGGTGTAGTGTGTAGAACCTATTCCGAAGCAGAAGAAGAAGCACAGCCTTTGATAGTACTGTTATTTGAAGGGAATGTACTTACTCTGATCAGTGAATAGTTGAGGATTGGTTGATGAAGATGACGTTGATGATCGATGACTTTCTTCTCAATTCTCGATCCAATTGATTTACTCATCTCACTATTCCAATTCAACTACAGCATAACACATTTTGGTAAAGAGCTATCTATCTAGTGTCATGCAGCTTTGACCTTTTATCAAACTTTAAAACTTTGACATCACCTTTATCAAGATTCCAACCGATAATCCACAATCGATACTCGCTCGCTTCATATTCACTCACTCTCCATCTTTTACAATCTCATCTTCATCATGTCCAATGCAAAAGTGTCAGTGAATCTCTCTTTCAATTTCATCATAACACGCTTGACTGACACTCACTTGATTATCTTCTTCCAGCTTGATCCGTCCACCTCCTCATAAGAACTTTGTTCAAGGCTATCCTTCGATTCCAGCTGATCCTAATCACGATCGTCCAGCTCCTCATCTAGCCGGCACTGTAGAGGTTCGGCCTGGCTCTAAAGGCATTTACGCTGCCTATCTTCACATCGAATTACAAAAAATCGAATCTATTCCTTCTCCCAAAGGTCTCATCGTCAATACCAATCATGGTATCTCCCGTCATACCGATACAATCAACTCTAAGCCGGTTGTCCTCTGGAGCTCGCCTAACACGGCCCGAATCCAAGACGAACCTGCTCCCAAATCCAAGCATAAGAAAGCCGCAGCTTCAACTTCTAGCGAGTCTCCTCATTCTAGATCGTCTAGTGCGCCATTCAAAGACTCATCAAATCTGGACTTGAGCAAATCTATCCCCGAATCCAAATCTGGCGCGTCCCAGACTTCAAACGCGTCTGCGGCAGGTGTTTTAGCATGGGCACCATTGGCCTCGGGTGATTTTGAGTTCAAAATCGATTTGCCTCAAGATCTTCCGCCCTCTCTCATCCTGGATTCAAAAGTCAGAACTGGAATCAGTTATGTATTGCAAGCCACTCTCTGTGCTCGTCCTCGTCATCCATCAGGCAGTGCTACTTCTTGGTTCAGACGAAACAGTTCACCATTGCTGGTTACCGCTTCTGCTGTTGTCGATATAGTTCGTCATGATCTACATTCCTCTTGGCCGATCTATCAGCCTATACCTCCTGAGCTTCGTACCGTTGAAGACCGTGGTCTAACAATGGAAGTCACGCGTCGGACCATAGCTCTTGGTCCGGGGGATGATATCACTGCTCATATTAAGCTAGAAAGCCAGTCTGTTCATCCTATCAAGGTCAACCGGTTCGAAATTAATCTCAGCGAAGTAACTTGTTACTTTCATCCCGGAAAGTCTCCTAAACCAACAAAAACCAAATCCATTCCCGATGATGAATCCAACAGCACTGTGAAAAACAACTCTCCACCAAAGAAAGAAACGGCAAGTAGCCCAAAGAAATCGGACATTCCCGACAGAAAAATCAGTACGGTAGTTGATGTTCATGCAAGAGTTCAACAAACTTTGCTTCACAAGAACTGCCTAGCATTCGACGTGCGAGGTATCCTCCCAGATACACACTCCAGAGTTACTGTTAACACTGCCCAATATCTTTCGATTCATTATCTTATGCATGTCAGAGCTGTGTTGGAACCCACTGGCAAATACTCTGATAAGAAGAAGATGCCCCTCGAGCTGATCATCGCTGAGCTGTGAGTAATTATCATTGATTGATTTGCACGTTTTCTCTTTTGATCATCTGCAATAGCTCCTCAAGCTGAAGATGTTTTGAAGGCCTATCATCATTGGTGATCGAGGTCGAGCTCTTTCAAAGACCACGATTCAGCAAATAGGAGTGGTACCAACACTCTGCCTACCTGTCACTACCTCCAGGCCAGATATCCTTCGATCTCAGACCAGCGCTCCTCATGAGACTCATCGAAACAATCATTTGGGTCAACACCCATCTTTCCGACATCCTCAGGCCTTGAGTCCTCAATCGATCACTTCTTTCACGGGCGTGGGCGCTGGCGTAGGTGTTCCATTCCAATATCCTCCCCTTCATGGAAACGGCCCGAGACCATTTCCTTCTGCCATCACCCCACATCATTCCGCCCATCATCCCGCCATTTTTTTCGAACCCCACGGTGTCCCAAGGCCTGGACCTTCAGACTCTCGGCAGTCTGGTCATTATCCTTCACATTCACATCAAACTCAAACCACCTCTGAGTCCTCTCGCAAGACTACATTTGACCCCCGGGTATCCTATCATCAACCCATCTTGAATGATGACCCTACTCGAGCGCGAGCTCCGAAAGGTTCTTTTCGTACCACTCGCAGTTCTAGTCAACCTAACCTGGAAAGCACACCGGAGGCTCCTGAAGGCGATCCTTACAGTCGAGCCAGATCGGCTACCCCATCTCGCGCCTCAGAAGTCGAATGGCCTATCACGTCTATCAACTCTATGCCAAATCATCCAGAGGCTTTAAGACCTGCACCTCCACCCCCACTAGGTGCTTACCAACGCGTCATCAGTGGATCAGTAGACGAAAAACAACAACTGTTTTTAAAAGCCAAAGCTGAAGCTGAGCATACCCAGAGCTTATTTCACAGGACTACACCCGATACTTTGAGCCGTAGCGTCACATTATATTCACAGAGTTCGTATGTACCATCACGAAACTCGAGGATGGTATCTTTGACATCCACCAACCCATTGGACTCTCCCACATTCGGGAATCTCGATAATGCGGTTCCCGAACAGCAGAACTCAGGTTATGCGACGGCTGAAGATGATAAAAGGGCACTAGGCGCATCTTATCGGAACCGTCGAGTTGATTCGATAGGGGCAGGATCGATGTTGACAACGACCACCTTACCTACATATGGAGCTCACGTCGATCAAACAGCAGATGACAATGGAACAGGACCAGATATAAGTCTACATCTGACCAACCAAAGTGAGCTTTCCTTGTCCATGCGATGTATCATAATATCATGTTAACTTCACTTTCACTTCAGGTTCACATGAATCAAACTCATATCAGGCTGAAACCAGTATGGTGGATCATGGCTCTTCATCACTTTACTCTGATCGAGCTTCTACTCCCACGTCACTACCACATCATTCGCTCCCAATGTCAACTCATCATACTCCATCTCCATCACATCGGCAGGCACCTTCGTCTTCACCTCATTATACAATTTCACCGCCTACTCATCATACACTCTCGCCATCCCACCGCCATACACTTTCACCGTCGCCTCATCATACAGTTTCCTCATTACCCCTCTCAACCCTCTCACTATCACAACGTCATACATTCTCATTGTCTCCATCACCCCAGCGTGATCACTCACCCCCACCACCCCCAGTGAATCTAAAGACACGTCCATCTTTCAAGGTGGGTGAGGTAACATCCACTGAGACCACCCCAAACCATAATGTTACTCCTATTCAACCTATCCCACAACCACCACCTACACTAATTGATCCACAGAGAGAAGCATATCTTAAAGCAGTAGCCCAAAGAGAAGCCTATCTTTCAGGACAAGTCGGCATGATCTATGAAGCACTCCAAAATGATCGAGATGTGGTAGTCAGTGCATTAGAAGAGAAGGCTAGGTTAAGATTAGCATGGGAAACAGAACAAAGAAGAGAAGTGATGGAAAATGGAAATGGGAATGGGAGTAGTAGTCTTGTAGGAGGTGGAGGTGGTGGAAATGAACCTTTTCTTTCTCCTTCTGGATCTTCTGTTGCTTCTAGTGTGGTTGTTTCACCTGTGATTAATCCACCTACGATCAATGAAGAAGAAGAGATTGGAAAAGTCGTAGAAGAAGTTAGATCAAAAGAGTCTAATGGAAATGGTAAGGGGATTGGTTTTTGGGTTTGAAGATTTGAATTGATTTGATTGAAAAGAGAAAATTGATGACGTTTTGAATTGGGTTATTGAATTTTTTTTTAGTTGGATTGATTAGAATGCCTACTGCTAATAGAAAATTAGTGACACATGGGAATTGGTTTGATTAAAAAAAACGATATATATATATATAATCTTTTATTTATTGATTTAATTCTTTATTTATGTAGAGAAATATATGAATCTTGAAAGCTCTTTTAGAATTTTTTTTTCTTTCTTTCTTTTCTTTGTTCAGTATTATTAATTGTAAACAAAATTGTAAACAAAAGAAATGTAGGTTTGTTTAGCAAAGTTTAGTTTAGTTCAGTATCATTTAGTTTTTTCTTTTGTTTAGCAAGTAATTCATAGTTAGTATTATTTAACAAAGAAAGAAAAAAAAAGCAATAGTTGGGTTTTTTCATTAGATTGTGAAAAACGTTTTGAATGTTGAATGAAACTCATAAGTATTTTCTTGTTCTATTTTTTCTTGGTTCAGTTTTTTACTATCTTGGTTTTAGGTTATTCATTTTTTTTGTTTTTTCTTTGTTTTGAATCAATATGATCTGAAAACAAGAAAAGAAATGTAATTATCATGTATCATGCGTAAATAGTAGGAAGATCAATGTGATTGACAGAAATGAGTTTGATTTCTTAAGAAATTGATTGATTGATATTGGTTTTGAGTATTGTTTTTAAAGCTGGTTTGATCTCTTTATTTTTCTATTCGAAAGCTTTTTAATCAAGTTAATATCTAATTTACATAATATCTTTTGAATTGTTCTTGATCAAGAATTGTCTTTTGTTGAATTGATTCCTTTTGAGTCAGTTAGATTATTTGGACTTGAGGTTTGATAACCTATGAGAAGAGTTTTACATGGATACAATTTGTGAAGGTAATTTTTTGTAAAAAAATCTAGGTTTACTCACGGCTCAGGAATACTTGAACAAGGAGATTTTCTAAAAAAACAGTTTCTTCTTCTTGAATAAACAACACCTTCAGAGCAAAAGAATTGATGTGGGTGTCTTCTGCACCACATAAGTCAAAAAATAAAATCTTGCACAACACTCAAACCAAAGTATGGAGTGGGACTACTACAACAAAGAAAGGTCAACTATACTGTCCTTAACGATAGTGTCCAATTGCTACTTCTCTAGGATGAATAGCAAGAGAGACAATGTCAATTAATAAACATTGTCACTTTTGTAAGAACTAGAGACTATGCGGGCATGCCCGCACCAGTTCAATTGTCAAACTGACCATTCAATACATACTTCTGTGGTTTTCAAAGTCACCTACTAACACGGCACAGCTTATGGTTCTTTTACAGACACACAGAAATCAAATCAAAAAAAATCAAGAAAGCAACAGAGAAGTTGCAAAAAATACACACCAGCATCTCTTAAACTTGATTGATGATGATGAGTTGGTATTTATACAGTTGATTTTAGGAACATCCATGATATGATTGGAAGGAGATATATCTCTCAATTTCTTGTTAGTGAACTGACAGTATTCACTGCAACCAATTTAACCTTGGCGTTACTGTGCTTTTCAGTCTTGGTGGTAGACATATTGGTCATCTGAAATGCAGTAAGTGTTCTGTTACAGTCAATGCAGACTGCAATTTTGGGCCAAATAGTTTGTTGCACTCAATACGCATAAATGAATTTGAAGTTATTGAGAACATCAGGTAAGTAGGGCTTTTGCTTGAAAGTTCAAGAGAGGCAGAATCAGATGCTGTTCAAAATTTAACAGTGATCTTTTGGATTAACAGTAGCATAGATATGCAAGGCTATAATTAGATGGTAGTTGTTGTTGGTTGGGATGTGATTTATTTCAGAAAAGGATTAGGAACCTCCCTCTTATAAGGCTGAGTGAGTGAGGCGCGAATGCACCAAAGGATTGAGTGTAATAGCAAAGTCCACCATGAAAAAGAGCAACAACAGAAATAAATATCACAATGCAAAACTATAAACGTAAGGAAAAGTGGAATACACAGGAAATAAGAAGAAAAGGCATTAACAACACACATCACAGGAAGGTTTCCTGCGCGTGGTC